>NC_061514.1:301039011-301069588 GCF_022539505.1 Lolium rigidum | reverse complement strand
TAGTCCGTAAAGATGGATTTTATTAGGCCACCAGACTTGCTCAAATGAAAATGCCCAAATTGAATGAAAGTTGCGTACATATCTGAGGATCATGCACGTAAATTGGCTTAATTTTCTGAGCTACCTACAGGGAGGTAGACCCAGATTCGTGACAGCAAAGAAATCTGGAACTGCGCAGTAATCCAAATCTAGTACTTACTTTACTATCAAAGACTTTACTTGGCACAACAAAACATAAAACTAAGATAAGGAGAGGTTGCTACAGTAGTAAACAACTTCCAAGACTCAAATATAAAACAAAAATACTGTAGTAAAAACATGGGTTGTCTCCCATAAGCGCTTTTCTTTAACGCCTTTCAGCTAGGCGCGAAAGTGTATATCAAGTATTATCGAAGGGTGGTGCACCTACAGCGGGGTTTGGAGTTTTCTCAACCATGCATAGTATATTGGATACATAAGTTTCAGCGTCTCCCTTCTCATTAGTCTTGGGCTTGCTACTCTCATCGAACAAATTTTCGGGAACAAGCCAAGCATAGTTATTTTCTAGTGCATCATTCATAGCTAGGAGTTTACATGGTATTGGTGCTTTGATCTCCCCACCATCATTAGCATTATTAGTGTATCTTATCCTATCCATGTCCATTTTTTCAAGGAGACTAACAAAATTAGTATGAGAACCAAGCATATTAAATTTAGCGAAGACCTTTCTAGCCTCTCTTGCTAGACCTCCAAATTCTCTAAGAAGGGTTTCTAAAACAAAATCTTTCTTTTCCCCCTCTTCCAAATCACCAAGTGTAAGAAACATGTGTTGGATTATAGGATTGAGATTAACAAATTTAGTTTCCAACATGCGAACTAAAGCAGCAGCAGCAATTTCATAAGTAGGAGCAAGTTCTACCAAGTGTCTATCTTCAAAATCTTCAATGGTACTAACATGACTGAAGAATTCTTCTATATTGTTTCTCCCAATGATAGACCCGCGTCCTACCGGTATGTCTTTTGTGGTAAAATTAAAAGGAAACATGATGAATCAAGTAAAGTAAATGCAAGTAAACTAAAAAAATTTGTGTTTTTGATATAGCAAACAAGAAAGTAAATAAAGTAAAACTAGCAACTAATTTTTTTGTGTTTTGATATAATGCAGCAAACAAAGTAGTAAATAAAATAAAGCAAGACAAAAACAAAGTAAAGAGATTGAGAAGTGGAGACTCCCCTTGCAGCGTGTCTTGATCTCCCCGACAACGGCGCCGGAAAATATGCTTGATGGCGTGTATTTCACACGTTCGTTGGGGAACCCCAAGAGGAAGGTATGATGCGCACGGCAGGCAAGTTTTCCCTCAGAAAGAAACCAAGGTTTATCGAACCGGGAGGAGCCAAGAAGCACGTTGAAGGTTGATGGCGGCGGGATGTAGTGCGGCGCAACACCGGAGATTCCGGCGCCAACGTGGAACCTGCACAACACAACCAAAGTACTTTGCCCCAACGAAACAGGTGAGGTTGTCAATCTCACCGGCTTGCTCAGTAACAAAGGATTAACCGTATTGTGTGGAAGATGATTGTTTGCAAGAAAACGAGTAAAGAACAAGTATTGCAGCAGATTTGTATTTCAGTATAAAAGAATGGACCGGGGTCCACAGTTCACTAGAGGTGTCTCTCCCATAAGATAAAAGCATGTTGGGTGAACAAATTACAGTCGGGCAATTGACAAATAGAGAGGGCATAACAATGCACATACATGATATGATAAGTATAGTGAGATTTAATTGGGCATTACGACAAAGTACATAGACCGCCATCCAACTGCATCTATGCCTAAAAAGTCCACCTTCGAGGTTATCATCCGAACCCCTTCCAGTATTAAGTTGCAAAGCAACATGCACAATTGCATTAAGTATGGTGCGTAATGTAATCAACAACTACATCCTCGGACATAGCGCCAATGTTTTATCCCTAGTGGCAACAAGCACAACACAACCTTAGAACTTTCCGTCACTCGTCCCGGGTGTCAATGCGGGCATGAACCCACTATCGAGCATAAATACTCCCTCTTGGAGTTAAGAGCAAAAACTTGGCCGAGCCTCTACTAATAACGGAGAGCATGCAAGATCATAAACAACACATATGTAATAACTTGATAATTAACATAACATGGTATTCTCTATCCATCGGATCCCGACAAACACAACATATAGTATTACGGATAGATGATCTTGATCATGTTAGGCAGCTCACAAGATCCAACAATGAAGCACAATGAGGAGAAGACAACCATCTAGCTATCGCTATGGACCCATAGTCCACGGGTGAACTACTCACTCATCACTCCGGAGGCGACCATGGCGGTGTAGAGTCCTCCGGGAGATGAATCCCCTCTCCGGGCGGGTGCCGGAGGAGATCTCCGGAATCCCCCGAGATGGGATTGGCGGCGGTGGCGTCTCGCGAAGGTTTTCCGTATCGTGGCTCTTCGCATCGGGGGTTTCGCGACGGAGACTTTAAGTAGGCGGAAGGGCAAGCGGGGGGCCACACGGGGCCCCACACCACAGGTCGGCGCGGCCAAGGGCTGGGCCGCGCCGCCCTATGGTGGCGGCCCCTCGTGGCCCCACTTCGACTCCTCTTCGGTCTTCCAGAAGCTTCGTGGCAAAATAGGACCCTGGGTCTTGATTTCGTCCAATTCCGAGATTATTTCGTTACTAGGATTTCGAAACCAAAAACAGCGAAAAACAAGAATCGGCTCTTCGGCATCTTGTTAATAGGTTAGTTCCAGAAAATGCACGAATATGACATAAAGTGTGCATAAAACATGTAGATATCATCAATAATGTGGCATGGAACATAAGAAATTATCGATACACCGGAGACGTATCAAAAAGCTTGTCACTTGCCTTTAGAATTAGAACACAAAGTTTATTGGGCAGTGAAAGAACTTAATAGAGACTTTAAACTAGCTAGTAAGAAAATGTTGCTTGACTTGAGTTCTCTAGATGAATGGAGGAATGAAGCTTATGAAAATGCTAGACTCTTTAAAGAGAAGGTTACGAAGTGGCATGATAGGAGAATTCTTAAGAGAGAGTTCCATGTTGGTGAGAAAGTTCTATTGTATAGGTCTCGTCTCAGATTTTTTGCAGGATAATTACTCTCAAAATGGGAAGGACCTTTTATTATTGAAGAGGTGTATCGTTCAGGTGCAATAAAAAATGCTTCACTGAAAGATGACACTACACAAATGGTGAATGGGCAAAGACTCAAACATTATATTTTGGAGATTCTTATAATGAAGATATTGATATTATTCAAGTGGTGACTCCGGAAGAATTTATTAAGGAGCAAATCCAGGAAACTGCAGAGTCCGTTTTCGAATAGGTAACAATTTTAGTAAGAAAAAGTTTGCGTTAAACTTTCCAGCTTATATTTTTGTCGTTGTTATTAAATATGGAAAAATACGAGACGAAAACGGGTAGGAGACGGTGCCCGAGGGCACCACACCACCCCTAGGCGCGGGGCAGCCCCAGGCCGCGCCTAGGCATGGTGTGGGCGCCCCAGAGCTCCTCCCCGACCCGGTTTTGCCCTGTACCTCCCTTTTGTTTTAAAACTTTTTGCTATATAATCCCCCGGATCTCCCGAGGTCCGTATATCGTTTTTTCGTCGTGTTTTCGTTTCGATCTGTTTCTGCCAGATTTCATCCTCAGATTTAGAGCCACCATGTCTTCTTCTAGATCGCCCAAAGACAACTCCTTCGTGAACGTCGTCAACCCGTACATGAATGACCTGAAGATGCATCCTAAGGAGTTGTTACTCAAGGATGGGAAGGTGCAAGTAGAAGATGTTCGGGGTCCTAAAGGAGAAGGGAGTCTGGAGGCTAGGATGGAAAAGCTGGAGCAAGAAGTCTTTAGATACAAGAAGATGGCAGAACGTGAAGTGGACATTATCTATAAGATAAATGCAGAACTCATTGACGAGCACAAGAAGGAAATTGCAAGGCTTTGGGATGATATGTTCTTGCTCCACGAGACCACCGACAAATTACAAGCACAACTCTACGACGTGCAAAATCAAAACTGTGAGTATGAGACTAGGTTTAAACACATAAGTTCTGCTGCCAGTTTCAGGATATTGGAAACCAGGCCGTCCTTTGTTGATGGGGAGCCTCTACCTTGGAAGTATGAAGATGAGAAGGATTCACCACTACCACCGAAGGAGTAATTCGTCATTGGTATTGGCATCCCCTTGGCTTGTTCCAAGCTTGGGGGAGTGCCGCGGTATCACACCATTATCTTTTACCTTTTTACTTTTCAGTTGAGTCATATCATGAGTAGTGAAGTTATCATATAGGATAGTATGCAGTGTGGAAGTATCTCTCCCTTAGTTGATTATCTATGTATCCCTTGGTGTGAGTTGCCGTTATGGAATATTAATGAGAAGTTTTATCATTTACTTTCTGCACACCTTATTTTAGTTGGTAATTTCTGTTATATGATTAATCTTGTTGATTAGTATTGGTATCACTTTGGGAGCATCAAGTAAATCTAGTTGGTTTTGGCAAACTTAGCATTGGTCAGTAGCAACAATACTTTGAGGCTTGAGTAGAAAAGAGAGAAATACATGTAGATATATTATTCCATTATCTTTCTTTCTTGTTGGCTCATCAGCTTAGTATTCTCAAGTTAAAATCGTTTGTACTTCCAAGGAAGGTTGCATGATTGTTTTCTATCACATATATATTTGTTTGTTTCACTCAACTCTTATGGTTGCTATCCAGCCTTGCTAGCCAAAAACATGTACTGAGAGGGAATGCTTCTCGTGCATCCAAACCTTGAAGCAAAAACCCATGCCATTTGTGTCCACCATATCTACCTATATGTGGTATTTCACCGCCACTCCAAGTAAATTACTTGTGTGCTACCTTTAAGACTTTCAAAAACTATTACCTGTTTTGTGTTCCTGTTTTAGCTCATGAGGAAGTGTTGGATGCTTTATCATCTTTTTCATGTTTATTTGGCTTCACACTTTGACTAGCATGCATAATGTGCTAGTCCTTAATATTGCAAAAAGAGCAGGAAACTGGGTGCCCAGCCCACCAAAATATAAAATAAACAAATAATCAAAAATCTCCTAACACTATAGACTTGAGAAATCATGAACTTAGCTTGTTTAAACAAAGGAGAAGAGGAACTTTATCGTTCTCTCTATGGGAGCCGCTCTTGAATCCATTAGATATGAAACGATGATAAATCATTTGATGCCATTCGTTGACATAGACATACATACCTCTCAAAATTACATTTTCATACCTCTGATTTATTTAAAACAAAAAGCTCTAGCACATGAGTGATCCCTGCTTCCCTCTGCGAAGGGCTTATCTTTTACTTTTATGTTGAGTCAGTAAACCTATTCCCCTCTATCTCAAGCAAGCATTTGAGTTGTTGTGATCCAACCATTTATGTGTGTTGATTTATTCAATCATGTCATGTATCCTTCCTTGTGGAGCACAATGCTTTTATCCGAATGAATATAACTTTGAAAGTTATCAATGACTGTAAAGAGACTGTAATGATTGAGCATGTGATTTCTGCAATATAAGCTCTAATATAAAGACTCTGCTCGAAAGATAAGTACAATCTGTTAATTGTTCTTTGACCAAGAACAAAACTTTGCCATCACCAATTATGATTTTCTCTGTGCACCTCTATTAGTGACTCCCTTACTCATTGCAAGTTAAGTTATGTAAGAGGAAGTTGCTGTCTTTAATGACTTGTGTATTGGTAAGTGTGATGCTTCTTGTCCGTATTTTGTTTATCGACAGTTAGGGGTGGACACAAAGCTCAAGGCTCGAGGCTCGGCTCGAGCTCGACAGGGCTCGGCTCGGGCTCGACTCGGCTCGAAGGACAGACAAGCCAAGCCTAAACCTCCCGATCAAGGCTCGAGGCTCAACAAGCCCGCTCGATGAAGCTTGCGTAGCCGGCTCGAAGGCTCGATGGAATTAAAAAATTCGCCATGACATTTGCTAAAAATGTAATATTTCACAATTATAAGCAACAATTGAATATAAATACATCCATAACATTGTCTAATAAGTTTCACGAGGTACATTCATGCATACACTTAGTCCAATAAAGTGTCATACATCACAGTTCACAAATACATGCACTTAGTTGAGTTCAACAGATAATAGAACAAGTAGATCATGAGACATAGCTCAATCAAACAACAAGTTTTAACACACAAAAGAACCACCGCTCCATCATTGCATCGCCTCCGACCCTCTTTGCTATCGCCATATCGAATTCGCACCGCATAAACAAAACAAAATAACCATTTTTTCTTTAGCTTTGATGTTATACAAGACATTCCAGCAACTAAAAGAGGACTAAAAACCAGCATCAACCCATTCTTTACTTCGGTTTTCATGCTTGCACAAAATGTTCCAGCAACTAAATAGGCCAAAATGCACTACAATCTCAATTTTGCATCGGCTTTCATGATGTACAAAGTATTCCAGCAATTAAATACGAGAAAAAGTAGTACCCACTCAGCTTCGCAATAGTTTTGATGATGTGCAAGGTATTCCGAGCAATTAAATAGACAAGAAAACAGCGAATAGCAACTAAATCTTGCATCGCTTATGATATTTTGTAGAACATTCGAGCAACAAAAGTTTCAAGCAACTAAAGATAAGGAAGCCATTGAACTTACTAGTTGCTCCCCACCACACTTTTTGGAAATGGAATGCTCTCAACATCATCATCATCATCCGCTGCCTAAGAGAGTACAAGAATAAAGTTAGATATATTCATAAGAAATGCAACAGAGAAATAAACCAGAAACAACAAGGAACATACCATATTCATCGAATTCCCGTTGTCATTGTGGGCACCTTTAATCCAGCTAGAAGCACACACCAACGCCTCCACCATCGACGGCTTCAGAGAACTCCTATAGTCATCTAGAACTCGACCCCCGGTGCTGAAAGTAGACTCCGAAGACACCGAAGTGGCCGGTATAGTCAAGAAGTTCTTCGCCATCTTTGCCACGACGGGGTATCTATGTGCATTCAGCCTCCACCACATCAACACATCAAATTTTTTGTTTAGCAAGCTCTCATTTACCTCGCCAAGATACTTGTCAAGCTCATTCTTTGTTGTCTCCAAAGAAGTTTCACTTAAGTATGAGGTGAACTCGCTAGCACTAGAGGGTAGAGAGGCACTTGTATACATGGTTGTAGCTGAGGATGCACCCGCTCTATAAGAATCAGCTTTCTCATGTCGGTGATGCATATCATATGTCTCATACAACTTTGCCAACTCGATCTCGATCAAATCATATTCAGCTGCAGCTTTATCACGTCCATAGATCTTATAGAAACCCCACTTGATGTATTTCAGCTTGTACCTTGGGTCAAGAATAGTACCGGTATCACTTGCATTGGATGGCTGAAAGTTGAGAAGGGTTTGAGAAACCACCTGAGCCATTGCGACCTTGTAATCTGAACATGACTTTGTGTAGTGTCTTGTGAGATGTGTAGTGGCTCCTGTACCTCCGGATCTCGCTTTGTAGGATAAGAACTTTTTGCAATACTTGCATTGTGCCATAATCACCATGGCACCGCATTGTGTGGTGGATGGCACCGTAACCTTCTCAAAGTGATCCCGTACTTTTGAACCCGGCTTGTCGCTTGGTTGAATGGTAACCTTCGGACCAACCTTCATTCCCTTTTGCCGCTTCTTCCCTCTCTGAGAAGTTCCACCATCATCTACAGAATTTCCATCATCGGATATCTCAATATGACCATCACCAACTCCATGTTCCTCAGACATGGTATCATTCTTGTCATAAGAATTTTCTTGCTCATCAGAATCATCTACCGGCTGCATATAGAGTAGTGACAATCATTCAATCTACAAGCTGCACATATAGTATTGTTGTTGCATCAATTTTGAAACGGCAAAAAGCAACTTACCACTGGTGAAGAAACTTCTCACCGCAGGTTCCGACTCGGTCGCCGCCGCGGGTTGCGATGACCCCGGTCTAGTTGAATTGATGCCCAAATAACCAGCTGTCTTCGAATTCATCGCATTGTTGTATGCGCGTCTCCTTCCCCGCGGTATCGGTGTTCGCCATACGTGCCCGCGATCCTTCACTATCCGAGTCCAGTGTTGCATCTTCAAAAACAACAACAAATAAGAATACTACTACAAGTTAGGCATGGCATACTGTGTACTGAGTACTGACTATGTTTAAGCATGAACATCTCGGCAAAAAATTGCTAGTGCAAGAACCAGGTTATTCGCAGTACAACTACAACAAGCATGGCACAAATTATTTTAGAAGCTTAATTACTAGAAAATAAAAGAAATGAGGAGGCTGTTCACTAACCTGCAATGTCCGTCCGTCGGTGGATGGTGCTGCCTGCTGGGTTGGTGAAGAAGAGGACTAGAGGAGGTGGCCAGGTCGTTCGAACCTTCGAAGGTGGAGGAGGAGGGCCGATCGGCGATGGCCCGCAACAGCCGGCCAGGCCAGCAGCTAACCCTAGGCGCGAGCGGCGGCTCGAGCGGCGGCGCGAGCGGCAGCGCGTCCGGCGGGCTAGGCAACTAATCCGGAGCCATTGGATTCGGAGGAGAGGAGATGGGGCCGGCGGTGTTGGCCGGCGTTGGAGGTGGACGACGGCGGGGACGCGGGGTGGCGGCGCACGTGCGTGAGCCCAGGGTCGCAGGGGATTTTCTGATTTGGAAGCGATGCGTGCGCAGCGTGCGTACGTGAGAGGGCAGGGGGATTTGGGGATTTTGGGGGGTAGGTGAATGGCTCGCGAGCCGACGAGCCGAGCCTCGAGCTCTCCGAGCCGAGCCTCGAGCCCACTTTTTAATTCACAGATTGCACCAAGCCGAGCCTGGCTCGGCTCGAATTTCCGCGAGCCTTGTCGAGCCGAGCCTCGAGCCGGCTCGGCTCGGCTCGATTCCACCCCTATCGACAGTTCACTCCATAAACCCGTGGTCTGGTTTACTGAGTTCAGTTTTGGCTTGGGGACAAGCGAGGTCTAAGCTTGGGGGGAGTTGATACGTCCAAATTGCATCACTATTTTATATCATAATTTGTTGTTATTCGCTGATATATTTCATATTTAGAGATGATACTTATGTTATTTCATCTATTTTGCATGTTTGATGATTATTGGAGAATTAACTGCCGGAGTCAGAATTCTGCTGGAAAAATGACCGTCAAGATACCATATTTTTGAAGATCAGCAATTCCCGGAAAATACCCAGAAGTTCCTATTTTGCCAGATGCCGGAGGAAGCCAAAAGGGGAGCCTGAGGTGAGCCAGGAGGGGCCTACACCACCCCTAGGCGCGGGCCACCCCCTGGCCGTGCCTAGGCATGGTGTGGTGGCCTTGGCCCACCTCTGACAGCGCCCCTTCGCGTATTTCATCCCCCGAGAACCCTAAGACGGAAGGAGGCATCGCAGAAATATTCCGCCGGCGCGACGGGGCGGAAAACCACAGAGAGAGAAGCTTTCCGGCAGGCAGAAATCTGCCGGGGAAATTCCTTCCCGGAGGGGGGAAATCGTCGCCATCGTCACCGTCATCGAGCTGGACTTCATCGGGATCATCATCATCATCATCTCCATCACCAGCACCATCATCTCCACCATCTCCACTCCGTCCCGCTGTAACATTTTGGGTTTGATCTTATCTAGTTCATAGGGGAAACTTTCCCGGTGTTAATTACTCCTTGTAGTTGATGCTATTGAGTGAAATCATTGGATTAAGGTTTATGTCCAGATTGTTATTCATCATTATATCACCTCTGATTATGATCCATATGATGTCTTGTGAGTAGTTCGTTTAGTTCTTAAGGACATGGGAGAAGTCAAGATGTTAGTGGTGGAATTATGTTGAGTTATATTTAATGGTTTGATATTTAAGTTGTGGTGCTATTTTTCTAGTGGTGTCATGTGAACGTCGACTACATGATACTTCACCTTTATGGGCCTAGTGGAATGCATCGTGTATTTGGCTACTAATTGTGGGGTTGCTGGAGTGACAGAAACCTAAACCCCCGTTGGGAAACCAGTGCATGAGGGAGTGTAGGATCTCAAAGTTTAAGGCTGTGGTTAGATTTGTCTTAATTATTTTCTTGTAGTTGCGGATGCTTGCAAGGGGTATAATCACAAGTATGCATTAGTTCAAGTTGGGGTAGTGCATTAGCATAGGTTCACCCACACAACACCTACCAAACCGATAAAGATTATTCAGCTGCGTGAAGCGAAAGCACTTGACGAAATTCCCGTGTGTCCTCAGAAACGTTTGTACATCATAAGTAAAACAACCGGCTTGTTCTTTGCTCTGAGAAGGATTGGGCCACTCGCTGCAATTATTATTACTGTCTTTTATTTACTCGTACTTTATTTATTTGCAATATCAAACACCTCTGAAAACCTGTTTGCTAGTATTTACAGTGAATCGTTGATCAAAACTGCTTGTCAACACCTTCTGCTCCTCGTTGGGTTCGACACTCTTATTTATCGAAAGTACTACGATACACGCCCAATACTTGTGGGTCATCATTGCACCTGGGCCGTCTCGACGCCATCGACGAACTCGGCGAACTTGTCCGGGAGCCGCTTGATGCTGAGGGGGTCGTCGTCGATGCGGAGGAGGAAACTCGAAGCAGCGCTCCTCCTGCGAAGACGACGACGGCGCAGGCGACGGCGACCGTGGGGCCGTAGCTGCTCCACCTCGGCGGCCCCGGCCCCGGGAGCGCCCAGGCCCGCGGCCTCGACCGCCTCGCCGGCCACCAGGACCCGCCATGGACTTCCTCGCGGGGCTGGCTGCGTCACAGGAAGAGCTAGGCGGCGCTACGGTGGAGCTTGTGGCGGTTAGGGTTTGTGTGGAGGAGTGGATGAGGAAGAAGAGCGCGCGCCCTGTTTATATAGGCCGGAGGCAGCCGACGGCCGCGGGACGTGTGTCATCGCCATTACTGCATTGGCGGAGGTGGGCGACGGCCGCTCGGCAGGCGAGGCATCGCCATTAACATGGCGCAGACTGCCGAAGCGACGCAACGGCGCCAGTCGCTGGCGCGCCTGAGAAGACGCATCGAGTCAGGGTCGCTGCCAGGCGGGCCCAACGAAACGTCCGCCAGACGCGAGCGGACACTTTGCGCGTCCGCGCAGCGTCCGCAGAGACGCATCCAAGGCGCATATTTGGGCTAGGTTTGCGTCGTCGCGGACGGTCCGGTCACTTTGCGTCGCCCCGCTGGAGCAGTGACCCGACGCATTTTTCGACCCCATGAACGCAAACGGTTGCTCAGCGTCAGTTTGCGTCGCCCCGTTGGAGATGCCCTAAGTAGGCAGAGTTTGAACGTTGACTACTTCATCGTCCCCACTCCAGTTCGCACTATAAAAATCCGAAGAACGCGAGACTGCGAGAGGGAGCACTTTTAAAGACCGAACAGTGCGCAGGCACTTCGGGCACAGGAAAAGGTGTCTGCCTGCGACGGTAATAAAATACGGTTTAGTTTGTTGTGGTGCGATCTGCGCGGAAATGCTGAAGGGAATTCGGCTACGGGCGAGGATGAAAATACAGCCAATTAGCGAGCACGACGTGCCTGACAACACATGTATTTAAATTATGTATATGATGTATATTTTTACGTATCTGACAATACGCATACGACATTAACTTCCCTCTCCTCCTCCCGAGCAAGTCCTCCCCAGCCCCATCCATTCCCCACCCCGTTTTCACATCCCACCACCACCAGCTCCCGCCGTCTCGCTACCGGCCGCGTCCTCGAGCACAACGGCGGCCGCCTTCTTCTTGGTCGTGTTGCTCCTGCTGGCGTCCGTCTTCTTCTTGCAGGTGCGTCTTCCGGCGAGGCGGCGGCGCTGTTCGGCTTGAGGCTCGTGTCCGTGGCGGACGGTCCGCGGCGCTCTCACGAGATGGGTGTCCGGCGCCAGCGCGAACTCCACCGCGCCGTGCTCTTCGTCCGGCGTCGTGTGCTCGCCGCCGACCGACTGCCGCGTCATCGCCGCCGTTCTCTAGATGCATTTTTCTGATATGATCTGAAGGATACCTCTTTTGTTGCATAATTGGTGGTCTAAATCATGAAGAATCTTCCGTTTGTTTTCCTTCTTTTTCCGAGTCTCATTTCTTCTTCTTCTTTCTTTCTTCATCAGTGTATAAAATCTAGAAAGAATGTAGCCTAATAAGAAACGGGAAGAACTTTCCAAGAAATTTTCCTTGATTTGTTGCATAATTTGGTGGTCTCAATCTTGAATAATCTTTGGTTTGTTTCCTTATTTTCCCGAATCTCGTTCCCCTTCCTTCTTCCTTAAACATTGTATAAAATCTGGGAAAAATCTAGGCTAATCAGAAAGGGAAAGAACTTTTCAAGAAATTTTCCTTCCTAATCAGGAAAAATTTCACCTAATCTGATTGTGAAAAAATCTTTCGTTTTGCTTATGATAGTAAAGGGAGTACTGCCAACCGGCAGCTCGTCGGCATGCGGCGCGCGTCGACTAGCTGCGTGCATGCGCCTCGAGCAGCAAGGCAAAGCCAGCCGTTTTCTAGCGGCGCCGCGGCCAGAGTCCCAAGTCAAGTGCCGCCCCGCTACTGCTATCTTCTGCTACGAAATCTTCATTGAGTTTTGCCATTCCGTGCCGAAGAAGCCGGCTTCCAATCTGTACAAGCGCCGCAGTCGTCTCTTCTGGTGTGTTGGATTTCTTTTGATTTTCTCTCTAACGTATTGTGTGTTCCTTTTGGTTTTCTCTCGGTCGTGCTTGGCCTGTACATATTTGGCTTGATCTCATTCCGATCTAGCTAAAAGAATGTGTATTTTTTCTTCCGATCCAAATGTTCCAGCGGTAACAAATGTTATTTTGTTCATGAATTTATCCAGAACTCGTCGGCTGATTGGTGAACTAAATGAAGTCAACTGAATTTATCCAGGCATTTTAGAGTTCTGAACCTAAGTCATGCTTGTGATTATGACTTCCCGGTGCCATCTTGATTTTTGTAATCACACTCGGGCGAAAAGTAACTACAAGTCAGCGGAAAGTGGATGCATGCAACGAGAAATTAATGCAGCACTAATACAGTACTAGGGCGAGAAATAATGCATGTAATCTCACCTCTGTCAATTAATGCTACATATGCTACATACGCCTAACTATCCTGCACCATGCGAATAAATGTCGTTAACTGCTCGTTCAGTATCGTCCGCGGTGGCCCTTGTATACAGCTGAGTATGCGACATGCGAAAATGAAAGTCAATCGCCGTATTAACAGACGCTATATTAGCTCCGAATCTCGCGGCACCAACAGACGCCGGCGATGTCGACCTCGCGCGTTGCCAGGTCCTAATCGTCCGGGTCGGCGATCTGGGTTGCTTTCTTTCGAATTGTTGTTTCCCTTGGATTAGGATCTCCATCATGCGTTCATCAGCACTTGCCGCGGGCCTCATCCTTGAACTTGGTTTTGGTGAACCGTAGGGATTTTGGAAAAGTCATCTTATCCGTTGTGTAGGTTCATGGGTTCATCCGGTGTTTCCATTTGAGATATAATATACTAAATTAGGGCATTTCTATTTTAACTTAGTATCCAATACGTCTAATTATAATAAATCTTCTTTTATGGATGGAGGGAATACAAGGCAACCTAGCCGTACATATCATACATAAGATATGTACTTTTTTCTTTCCTAGTAGTACTACTACTAAGATAAGATGATGTTGATGTTCCGCTTTCGCTATCAAAAGGAAAAGCTCTTGCTTTTCTATTGGAAAATGATGAAACAAGCTGCTTCTGCGGAGCGCACCACACACGCACCCCCACGCGTGACGTATCGGTTGCTGATGCACGCGCTTGCTTATCCACGGCCATGGGTGTGAAACGCGCTACATGCTATCTAGGGGTGGACACAAAGCTCAAGGCTCGAGGCTCGGCTCGAGCTCGACAGGGCTCGGCTCGGGCTCGACTCGGCTCGAAGGACAGACAAGCCAAGCCTAAACCTCCCGATCAAGGCTCGAGGCTCAACAAGCCCGCTCGATGAAGCTTGCAAGCCGGCTCGAAGGCTCGATGGAATTAAAAAATTCGCCATGACATTTGCTAAAAATGTAATATTTCACAATTATAAGCAACAATTGAATATAAATACATCCATAACATTGTCTAATAAGTTTCACAGGGTACATTCATGCATACACTTAGTCCAATAAAGTGTCATACATCACAGTTCACAAATACATGCACTTAGTTGAGTTCAACAGATAATAGAACAAGTAGATCATGAGACATAGCTCAATCAAACAACAAGTTTTAACACACAAAAGAACCACCGCTCCATCATTGCATCGCCTCCGACCCTCTTTGCTATCGCCATATCGAATCTGCACCGCATAAACAAAACAAAATAACCATTTTTTCTTTAGCTTTGATGTTATACAAGACATTCCAGCAACTAAAAGAGGACTAAAAACCAGCATCAACCCATTCTTTACTTCAGTTTTCATGCTGCACAAAATGTTCCAGCAACTAAATAGGCCAAAATGCACTACAATCTCAATTTTGCATCAGTTTTCATGATGTACAAAGTATTCCAGCAATTAAATACAGAAAAAAGTAGTACCCACTCAGTTTCGCAATAGTTTTGATGATGTGCAAGGTATTCCAGCAATTAAATAGACAAGAAAACAGCAGTAGCAACTAAATCTTGCATCAGTTATGATATTTTGTAGAACATTCGAGCAACAAAAGTTTCAGCAACTAAAGATAAGGAAGCCATTGAACTTACTAGTTGCTCCCCACCACACTTTTTGGAAATGGAATGCTCTCAACATCATCATCATCATCCGCTGCCTAAGAGAGTACAAGAATAAAGTTAGATATATTCATAAGAAATGCAACAGAGAAATAAACCAGAAACAACAAGGAACATACCATATTCATCGAATTTCCGTTGTCATTGTGGGCACCTTTAATCCAGCTAGAAGCACACACCAACGCCTCCACCATCGACGGCTTCAGAGAACTCCTATAGTCATCTAGAACTCGACCCCCGGTGCTGAAAGTAGACTCCGAAGACACCGAAGTGGCCGGTATAGTCAAGAAGTTCTTCGCCATCTTTGCCACGACGGGGTATCTATGTGCATTCAGCCTCCACCACATCAACACATCAAAAATTTTGTTTAGCAAGCTCTCATTTGCCTCGCCAAGATACTTGTCAAGCTCATTCTTTGTTGTCTCCAAAGAAGTTTCACTTAAGTATGAGGTGAACTCGCTAGCACTAGAGGGTAGAGAGGCACTTGTATCCATGGTTGTAGCTGAGGATGCACCCGCTCTATAAGAATCAGCTTTCTCATGTCGGTGATGCATATCATATGTCTCATACAACTTTGCCAACTCGATCTCGATCAAATCATATTCAGCTGCAGCTTTATCACGTCCATAGATCTTATAGAAACCCCACTTGATGTATTTCAGCTTGTACCTTGGGTCAAGAATAGTACCGGTATCACTTGCATTGGATGGCTGAAAGTTGAGAAGGGTTTGAGAAACCACCTGAGCCATTGCGACCTTGTAATCTGAACATGACTTTGTGTAGTGTCTTGTGAGATGTGTAGTGGCTCCGGTACCCCCTGGATCTGCTTTGTAGGATAAGAACTTTTTGCAATACTTGCATTGTGCCATAATCACCATGGCACCAGATTGTGTGGTGGATGGCACCGTAACCTTCTCAAAGTGATCCCAGACTTTTGAACCCGGCTTGCTGCTTGGTTGAATGGTAACCTTCGGACCAACCTTCATTCCCTTTTGCCGCTTCTTCCCTCTCTGAGAAGTTCCACCATCATCTACAGAATTTCCATCATCGGATATCTCAATATGACCATCACCAACTCCATGTTCCTCAGACATGGTATCATTCTTGTCATAAGAATTTTCTTGCTCATCAGAATCATCTACCGGCTGCATATAGAGTAGTGACAATCATTCAATCTACAAGCTGCACATATAGTATTGTTGTTGCATCAATTTTGAAACGGCAAAAAGCAACTTACCACTGGTGAAGAAACTTCTACTGCAGGTTCTGACTCGGTCGCTGCTGCGGGTTGCGATGACCCTGGTCTAGTTGAATTGATGCCCAAATAACCAGCTGTCTTCGAATTCATCGCATTGTTGTATGCGCGTCTCCTTCCCTGCGGTATCAGGTTCGCCATACGTGCCTGCGATCCTTCACTATCCAGTCCAGGTTGCATCTTCAAAAACAACAACAAATAAGAATACTACTACAAGTTAGGCATGGCATACTGTGTACTGAGTACTGACTATGTTTAAGCATGAACATCTCGGCAGAAAATTGCTAGTGCAAGAACCAGGTTATTCAGAGTACAACTACAACAGCATGGCACAAATTATTTTAGAAGCTTAATTACTAGAAAATAAAAGAAATGAGGAGGCTGTTCACTAACCTGCAATGTCCGTCCGTCGGTGGATGGTGCTGCCTGCTGGGTTGGTGAAGAAGAGGACTAGAGGAGGTGGCCAGGTCGTTCGAACCGTCGAAGGTGGAGGAGGAGGGCCGACCGGCGATGGCCCGCAACAGCCGGCCAGGCCAGCAGCTAACCCTAGGCGCGAGCGGCGGCGCGAGCGGCAGCGCGTCCGGCGGGCTAGGCAACTAATCCGGAGCCATTGGATTCGGAGGAGAGGAGATGGGGCCGGCGGTGTTGGCCGGCGTTGGAGGTGGACGACGGCGGGGACGCGGGGTGGCGGCGCACGCGCGTGAGCCCAGGGTCGCAGGGGATTTTCTGATTTGGAAGCGATGCGTGCGCAGCGTGCGTACGTGAGAGGGCAGGGGGATTTGGGGATTTTGGGGGGTAGGTGAATGGCTCGCGAGCCGACGAGCCGAGCCTCGAGCTCTCCGAGCCGAGCCTCGAGCCCACTTTTTAATTCACAGATTGCACCAAGCCGAGCCTGGCTCGGCTCGAATTTCCGCGAGCCTTGTCGAGCCGAGCCTCGAGCCGGCTCGGCTCGGCTCGATTCCACCCCTAAATGCTATCACGGAAATAAATAAATAAAAAAGAGTAAATTTCACTTTTTACCCCATAGTTTGGCATTTTTGACAGAAATTACCCCATTTAGCAAATTTTTATTCTAATTACGCCATTTAGCAAAAGTTATTCCAATTTTTACCCCTTCTAAACTTTTATGAGCATTTTGAGCGGTCCCGGCTGTCTGATATACATGGCGGCCGTGTTGGTGGTTCTTCTTCCTGGCTTTTTCCTTGCAGTTTTTTTTTTGTATCGAGGGTCCTTTTTACTCTCGCCTTGTTCGTTTTGAAAGGACTGAACGATGTAGCATTCGACGACAACAGGGAGTCGTCGAGGTGATCCTTAAAGCCAGAGACAACAACCCATTTAGTTCTCCAACTTGTTTCTTAGTTTTAGTCCATTCGGTTGTTTCTTCAGTATAGGTCCATTAGGTGTATAGATTGTGAGACATTAAAGTATTTCTGAAAATTGAGGGGTTATATTTGCCAATGAATGGAAAAAAGGTCTCAGATTTTGTAGCAACGCTGGTAACAAGGTGCTTTTGTGAATTCCATCATCGTGTCGTGGGGAATCAGAGTTTTTCTCAACGCCGGCAACATGTATATTTGGCCAAAGTAACTAGCACGTCACTGCAGCTAAGCACCAGTATGCATACATATCAGTGTAAGAACATTGTATAATAGTCCCTCCAGATCCAGAAAAGAACTCTAAGGACAAATCCAAGAAGAAAAGCTTCCTATGTGATCCATATGTGTACCTGACAGCTAGGACCTACCAATTAAAATGGTCACACAATTTTAGAAGGGGTAAAATTTGGCAAAACTTATGCTAAATGGGGTAAATAGGATGAAAATTTACTAAATAGGGTAATTAGTATCAAAAAAATCAAACTAAAAGGTAAAAAGTGGAATTCACTCTAAAAAAAAAAACTAGAGAGCGGCATGTGATTAGCTCGATGACCTTCTAGATACTCTGGATCCCAGCTTCCCGCTTGGTCTCGATTTTTGACTAGTTTCAGTTTTGGCTCGCATTATTAGTGGTCGTGTTGCTTTTGAGTTGTTCTACTCCTTGAGTCAGCTTGGGGTCCTTGTAGCCCGAAATCGTTCCCATATCCATTTACAGGGGCAATGCCAGGAAAATCCTCCGTTGTTGTGATTTTTTTTTAAAAATATATATGGGCGTCATTCTCAATTGCTAAGCCCATGGAAATTCCTCACCTTCCACGTAGAATATCACGGAGCCTCAAACCCCGTCCACTTTCAGGTGAATTCGTGCCGCAAATTAGAAACAACCATTTCCCCATCTCGTCTACTGCCTCCGTTTCGAAATAAGAACATTTCTAGAAAGCCGAGGTAGTTTTCTAAACAAAGATGATGCCATCATTAGAAAAGACGAGTTGTTAGCATAAAACCACCACATTCCCAGCTAAATCTTCATTTTGGTACCACTTTGTGTTTCGGGCGCAAAAAACCACCAGATTTTGACGAGGATTTCTCAAATAGCACTAAACCATGTCTGAGCGTGAATTGACACGATTTCTGACAGGCCAGGCCCACATGTAAGGCTGACGTGGCAAAATTTTCTTCCAAAGAATTGGGCCCCACATGTCAGCATAATTAAAAAAAACCTAAATATCTGAAAAAATCAAAAGTGATAAAAATGTCCCCAAGCCAAGCCCGTGCCCTGTGCTTGGCCGCCGCCGTGCCTGGCCGTGCTTGGCCGCCGCCGCGCCATGGCCGTGCTTGGCCGCCGCCGCGTCTGCCCAACTGCCACCGCGCCTGGGCACCGCCGCCGCCTGGGAACCGCTGCCGCCGTGAGCATCGGCCGGAGCTGAAGCTCGTGACCGGAACTCCGGCGAGCAATTGTGGCCGGTGGAGTCCGTCCCTAGTCCGGGGACGCGCCGGAGATAGAGGATAGGGCGCTGGATCCCAGGGCGCGGCGGAGGATCTCGGTGAGGTGCGGCGGCGGAACGGCACAACACGGCCAGGCGCGCCTCGGAGCAGCACGGCCAGGCGCAGCGGCGAGCCGGCACGGGCACGGCCAGGCGCGCCTCGGAGCAGCACGGCCAGGTGCAGCGGCCAGCCGGCACGGCCAGGCGCGCGGCGGCAGACCGGCGGCACGGCCAGCGCGTGGCCAGGCACGCGGCGGCGGACAGGCAGCACAGCCATGCGCGCGGCCATGCATGCAGCGGCTGGCCGGCTCGGCCAGGAACGCGGTCATGGCGACCCGAACCTCCCTGGATAGAAAGATGGGGATTACCTGCATCTTTTTTTAAAACTATTTTTTGTTGTTTTTATTTATTTATTGTGTTGTTTGACTTTTTTAACTGGACTGACATGTGGGCTCTAGTCCACCTCAGCAAAATGGGCCTATCAACTGGGCTCCACAGGTCAGAAACGGTGTCAATTTGTTATCAATTCAGGATTAGTGCTATTTGAGAAAACCTCGTCAAAATCTGGTGGTTTTTTGCGTCCGAAACACAAAGTGGTACCAAAATGAAGATTTAGCTGCGAATGTGGTGGTTCTATGCTAACAACTCTAGAAAAGACAGAAGTTGCAAAATTCGAACTAGTACACTGGTGACTCTTGTGAATTGGTAGCTAGCTGTGCGTTTAGTTTGCAGTACTGTATCATCCATCCCCTCGGACGAGTATATTATATGTAGGGGTACAGTACGAGAGATTTAGGTAGAGTATAGAAGAAGGAAATAAATCCTATGTACATCAAAATGTTTTGATAACTGAATAATAATTGGATGTTTATATTCAGTAAGGTGGCAAACAACAACAACAACAACACAAGATGGATCAATCAGAAGAAGTTCCGATCCAACAAGGAGAGCATATAAAGGTACTAGAGCTCAAGCACATAAACCCAACCCAATGTTGCTGCTCATTGTTTAGCTAAACTTAGTGAATCTGTTTTTTGGTCAGTGTGGCGTGGGGTTGTCCCGGATTGTATGCGTGAGACACTTTGTAATGAGATTATAATTATGTCCCACGTTTCTTAAAAAAAAAAATAACCCAAACGCATATGGCTGCACGACGCGACGCCGAAAACAATCGGTTGGTCCTGGTCGCACGGAACGACGACGGTCGCAAAGCATCCATCGCGTCGGGCCGAATCATCCAGAACTGCACATAACATTATCACTGCGGCGGGGGCAAGTGGCGGCCTCGACTGTCCTTGTCTTTGACCGCTAGCTGCTCAATTCGCCAAATGGTGCGGAGCAGGAGAGATTGACACATAAACCCTTCCTTCCGCCTACACCACTGTCCACTTCCGTCCGCCTCCTCCTCTCTTCCCCGTCCGCCCCCTCCCCCTGCCTCAATCCCCCCCCCCGAAACCCAAACGCAAATCATCGCTCGCCGTCGGAGGCATGACGGAGTGCATCGCGCCCACGGAGAACCAGGCGTTGGGCCCGAGGCAGTCTCTCTACAGCTCCTTCTCCCTCGCCCTCGCCCTGCGCGGCGGCGCCATCGTTCGGGCTCCCGCCAAGCTGCGGGACATGGCCAGGTTGTTATCCATGGACCGGCGCCCTTCGCCGGACCAGATCCTGGAGAGCCCGCCCCGCCGCGTCCCCTTCCTCTTGGACACCGCGAAGGTGGCGGCGGCCACCGCCGCCCTCGAGTCCGCCATCGTCCGCGGGAGACGACCGATAGACTCTCTCAAGATGCGCCGAGTCGACTCGTCCGACTCCGACGCCGACTCGAGCGACGACGACGTGAGCGGCCACACCAAGGATCGGCACCACGGGTACCCGCTCATCCAGTCGCTGGAAGCAGGGGACGCCCGTCTCTTCCTCGTCTCCGGCTCGCCTCCTTCCGCTCCAGGGCTCCCCGATGCCCGACAAGGCGACGCCCTGTACAGGTTCGTTCCATCGTCATGTTTGATTTTATTCCGCTGTACTGTACCTTTTTATTAGATTCTGTACAATCCGTACTCATCAATCAGTTGCTGATCATGCCATTCGAAAGGTACTTTCTATGCCTTTCCTTTTCCACAAATAGAGTCCCTTTTTCTATTTTTGGATGTGCCTGTTTTGTCTGTGTTTTGCCTGTTGTGCCTGTTGGTGCTTTTCAGTGTCAAATACAAGCAGCTCCGTGTTCTTACCGGTCTCAATTCACAATCATCTGATTGGTACACAAGAACCACAATCTGTTCAACTGCTGAAATGCTAATTTCTTATAATGAGGAAACAATTACTCTTGCCCAACAGAAGTCAAATATATATATAATAAGCCTGCCGTTTCTTCCGATCCGAATGTTGCATCCACTCTTGCCCTGCAAATGTTGATGCTCAAAGCAAGGTAAACCACCATGTCCAGCTTTTGCACGCTTGGGGCCTGCCCTGGGGTACACAGCAGGCCGCGCATCCATAGCCTTATTTCAGTTGCGCCACCGTCCTGCTTTGTGCTATCGACGGTGAAAAAATATCTAAAAGCATCTGTTTCATCTTGATGCTTTCCAAATAATGTCAGTTTTACAATTACTTGGCAATCTATCCTCCTTGTATGTAGATTGCAGAGTATTTGCCATATGCTGACCAGTCCCAAGCAATTACATGTTTGTGTACACGAACGCCGCCTCCAGTCACCGTGTAGTGTTATTTACTCGTACGTTCTAAGCCAACTTCCGTTGCCAACCTTTTCAGGAAAATACTTTCATGTTCGTTCTATGTCAGTTAAGCTAATTTGGTGCTAAATCTTTTGTTGCTTGGCCATGAAGAATGGTCTAACAAGAAAAAATACATTATATTTGAGGAATATTCCTTTTTCCTATGTCTTCTTGTGGCCCATTCTCCTAGCATGACGTGTTTCTAGCTAGTTCACTACGAATTTTGCATCCATGTTAAAATACTGCAAATCCATTTGTTTTTGCACAATTTATGTTCACTAAGAAGAGTGTAATACGAGTAGATGTTTTAAATTAGTGCAAGTGGTCCATAATCTTTAGACTCGTTCAGGGGCGTAGCTATGTTGGGGCCGACCTGGGCCGTGGCCCGCCCAGGATCTGAACAATCCTTTGTTATTTTTGTTGGGCCGGCCCAAGAAAGGTTTCGGTTTTTTGGAAAAATAAGGGCTTTTGTACAGCTAGCCCGCCCAGAATTCTTGCTACAGCTCCGCCACTGGACTCGTTGTTAAGGAAGTTAAAATTAGTAGATGTGGAAAGAAGAAAAATACGTAGCGAACCAATTTTAGTTCAAGCCTCTCAGTAGGAGATAATACGTGCATTCTCAAGACCAATCATACTAAATAAGGAAAAGAAAAGGAAAAGATACATATGCATCACAATGACGGTGTATAGAACATTACAGATAACCAGGCATTATCATCAGTGCCAGGTTATCAAAGCCATATGTCATTAAAAAGCGTGGCAGTTGTCCACACTGAACTGTTTCAAACCAAAAGGCAGAGCTGTTGTTTTTAAGCAACGTCCTGCTCTGAACTAGGTTTATTATGAAAATATATATTTAAAACTTCCAGAGTACCTGAAACTAGTTAATCGTGTTTTTTTGTCTTTACATTATGAGGTTTTTCTTATTGGGGTATATCATGCAATGCAGTTGAATGATGTTCTTGATGAGGAAAATAGTGTCTTCGATGCTTTATGATTTATACTCAACTTCTAGAAACCTTGTATGTATACATTTTGTAGTATATTCAGAAGTTTGAATCTTGTCCATTTTACAGATTGTCTGATGTACACGAAAATCCATGGATCCTTAAGGGGGACACAGAAACCTTTGCAGGTCCTTGTGAGTTGACCAATGAAACAACACAAACATGGATCACGAGGCTCAAAATTACTACCAAACTTGTTGGTTTAAGTAAGCAACAGTTACATGAGCAGAATTTGGAGCAATGGTTTTCAGAGGTAGCTGGGCAACCTTTAGAGCAGCTCCTCGTTGTTGCCTGTTCATTCAGTGATGCAATATGGTCAGATGCCAATATTTCACTAATGCTGACTGTTTTTGACGCACTTGTCGATGTCTTATTCAATATACAAGACTTGCCTTTCAGCAGATCTGGTGAGGTTGCTGGTATTGTTAATAAGATGGTGAATGCTTTCGAAGGTATAATTCATGGGACTTCTAATGGCATCCGTAGCAGGAAAGAATCAACTGTTCATACATCAACTTTTGTTCTCATACAAGTCCTTGAATTCTTCTGTCGCAACAGAGATATGGTGCAGTCATTACTTTTATCTGGAGATTACAACACTGGCCCTTGCTCTGACATGGTCAATTGTTTGATATCCAACCTCGAAGAATGTGCAGAAACAAATTTCCAAGAAGAGGGAAAGAAGTACATATTCATCTTGAATAACATATATTATGTTTTGCAAAAGAACTGCCATCCAGGATTACTCCCTCCCAGTGTCATGAGTAATTTAGTGTCACTGGCTGACCAATACGTCATGAGCTACCTTCATGAATACTGGTCCCCACCTTTGCTGTCATATCTGGATGGCGACTCTCTGATGAAGCCACGCCATTCATCCATGGCTAAATTTTTGAAAATATTCTTTAGTATCTGTGATAGGCAGATGAATTGGAAAGTTCAAACTACGCTTAAGGAGAAACTTCGTGAAGAGATAGTGAAATTGATTGTTCCAAAATATGTCAAGTTCTTAGAGGCACTGCAGGAAAGAAGAAGTTCACAGTGCACTTCTTGGGTAAAGGGGATTTGGCGAGCCAGATCTGAGAATCCAGTGTATACTGCTGGGCAATTGCAACAGGTGATCAGGGGATTGTTTGAAAGATAGCAGGCAGCAAGGCAGCAACGAAGGATCCACCAGCCACCTATCGTATATTTGCATTCAGAGAACATTTGGTCTGGTGATCCAAATGTGTTGCCAAATTAATTGTTCCATCTATGTAATATTTCAGGTTAGCATGCTGGCATCATTAGCAAGATTCTTGGTCTGTGGTATATAGTTTTTTTTTGTTACGTGTATGTAATACTATAGTGAAACCTAAAGTTTTGCTTCTGTTGCATGTATAGTTCTAACTGGAAATGTATGAGCGCTTTGCTGCACTGTCCGTTTTTATGTGCGTATTCTTCAAGAAAAAAACCGTTTGCTGTGAGGCGTAGTGGACTCTACTTGATATTCTTAAGTTCACGGGCCATTCTGGTTCTCATTCTTTCTTTTTTTGAAACGGGTAAAAAAGCTTTTACCTTATCTATAATCTATAATATCTAAATAGGAGCAACCCACTAAGGGTAATTCTCTTAACATGCGGCCATGCCACCTCATCAAGCATTTCGACCAATCACAACCTTCCACGTCAACCACCATTCCACATCATTTTTTCCCAAGTGGACAATCAATTTACCGTTCTTCAAAAGAAATAAACATACCGGAATGAAGATAACAACCACTTTCATCTTCTCTGCATATTCACTTCTACTGATGCTTCGTCTCCTCTTCAATATCCGTCAAGAAATTGATGAGTCACGCATGAATGCATTAGGCAGACGACGAAGTGACCTTTCACTCATCCCTTCAGATTCATCCCTATAAATTCACCCTGGCCATAAGAAAGTTCCTCCACTCTTGCCATTCACCAGTGCACCTCAGGCTACTCTAGCTGCGCCAGCATGTATCACCAAAAGACAGTTCAGTGTGCGCGGTTTCGACTAATCGTTTCAGGTAAGAGCAAGTCACTCTTTGGTTGGACTTCCCTTTCCATCTAGCCTTCGCCATGCTCAATAGGCAGTAGCTCATCTGGAGGCTCTACCACCACCGGCATCTATGAGGTTCATGACTTGATGAGCAGCAACAATGCCATAGTGGTCCCTCTCCGGACTATCAAGTCTCAATTACCCCACGCCCCCTTCACTATCTGTATTCACTATGTGTATTGTATCTTCCTGTAAAGCAGAATTCCTTAATTTCTTTTCTTTGAACTATGCATTATGGGCATGTGAGCGCACTCTACTTATTCTAATGTTAGAATACTGTTTCCAGGAGATGGATTCTTTTTTGGTTATGTTATTTCACCAGAGATGGATTCTTTGTACATGCAGGAGTAAATGGTGTTTCCAGGAGTACTACCATTAATGATTGTTTTTGCCATCCCCGCTGAAGTTGATTTTTGATATTCCTTATCCAACTCCGATGTATATTATGCATGCATCTGTAGAGGGCGAAAGTTCATTCTACATTAGATCCATATACTTCTACTAAGCCTGTCTGGATTTGTACTCCGAACAGAATTCTATCTCTATGCTACAAAGGAATCCTACAATGAATTAACTCCCTACAGATTTCAGAAAATGCTCACATACTGCACCTAAGCATTTTTTTCTGTGTAATATTTACAATAGGAATTATACAGTCATTCGTCAGTTCTTAGTTGGTCTTTCAAATCCCGGCAAACGAAATATCCTGTTATGTATATGCACATTCATTTTCAGTGCCCAACTTCCAGGTTAATTTTTCTTTACATAACAATATTCTGGTAACCATTTTTTTGTGAGAGCATGTCTAACAGACCCCTTAAATTTCTGCCCCGTATAACACGAGTAGAGGGCCCTGTATTCGATTTCGATCGGCCAAAAACTTGTCCGAGCTAGCAGACCCCGTATCCCTAAACTGTAAAAGAGCATATTCCAAGAATATGCCAAATTAAATTTTTTCTTTCTTTCCTCATCTTCCTTCTCTTCTTCCTCCTCTGGGCACTGCACGCCATGGCCCCAAATCGCGTGACGGCCTGGCCTCCGGCCGCCCCCGCCCCCGCACCGGCCTCCGGCCGCCCCTGCCCACCACGCCCCCGCCCGCCACGGCCTGGCCGCCCTCGCCAGCCACGGCCTGGCCACCTCCGCTCCCGCTCCGGCCGCCCGGCCCGCCACGGTCCCGTCGCGCGACGCCCTGCCCCCGCCCGCCACGCCCCTGCCCCCGCTCGCCACGGCCCGGCCACCCCCGCCCCCGCCCGCCACGGCCGGGCCTCCGGCCGCTCCCGCTCTCGCCGCCCCGCCCGCCACGGCCTGCTGCTGCTCGTCGCGCCCTCCGGCCTGCTGCTGCTCGTCGCGCCATGCCATGCACCGGCCTCCGGCCGCCACGGCCCCGTCACGCGACGCCGCCCCGGCCGCGACCGGCGCGATGCACAGACGATTTCCTGAAAATTCAGCCCGCCACGACTAGGGGGTTCGCCCTGTATTCAGCCTCCCACCCTGTACTTGTAAGGGGCGAGGAGCCGCCCCGTACCCAAAACTGTAAAAATTCTTTACCGGGGGCTGATTTACGGGGTGTGCTAGACGGCCGGGTAGAGCTCTACCCCGTATATTGGCAGTTATTTTACGGGGTTGGGGCTTTTAAGGGGTCTGTTAGACATGCTCTGAGTCCTCCATCCAGTTTATGAAATTCGAGCTGAGTCATTCGAGAGTACTTCTCTCTGAAAAAAATTTAATATCAGCGGGACGTTGTTTATGTATAGTTCATTCTTCTGTCTACAAATGTTTAGCATTAGCGAGTCATGCTATATCTATGCTTCATTTTGCTGTCTACTAATTTTTAGCAACATACAGTATGCCTGATAGTGCAGCTTTTAATTGTTTCTAACTTTCTGAGCAACATGAGAGATCTTGCATTTTAATTCAGTGATTGTCATCTTTCTCTGATTTACATGGAGCTACAAATGATTTTGTAGCAAACATTCCGCAGCAAAGCGCGGGGAATCATCTAGTATTGATAAAGGAGGAGCAAATAAGGGGATGGCATGAGCCATAAAAATGAAAAGGAGGGTGGGGCAAGGAACCCCCGGAAAGGAAAAGAGGTCAGCGTACAAGCTCCGCCAGCTGTTTAGCATCAGCAAAGATCCAATCTTTTCCTTCTTCCCTGATTTTTCAATGTCAGACTAAAGCTTAAATTGGAGGAGCATAGCTTCATATAAGTTCAGCTTTATTCCTCACATAAGTTCTGAAATCACAATGGTACTGAGAAAACCAGGAACATTATTGAAGTGTGAAACTAAAGATCAATTGCTCTCCAGGGCAACGTACTAAAAGAAGCCTTAGTCTTCCCCTCTCTCGTCTACATGAGGGGAGGGAGATTTTCTGAAACCCGCCGCTAGTTCCACCTCGCCGCCGGGAGTTCGCGGGATCCCTCTTCCTCTGCCATCCGCTCCGGCGGCGGGAGGATGGGGGATCCCCGAGCTGTGGTGTGTATATAGCGTAGAAGCTAGTTGGTCTCCAGGCGGCGGCGACGAGGAGGTGGTGTCGCGGCCGATCTGGTTTTTGGTGGAGCAGCTCTTCCCCTCCGGTGGCGGTGCTCTTCGGAGCGCCTCTGCGTCGAGCGCTCCGTCCCCGTGCTCGCAGATCTTCGGATCTGTGGTGCACTTCGAGCAGCCCCTGCCGGGATGCCGGATCCGGTTAGGCGTCGGATCCCGGCGATGTTGAAGGAATCGAATATGATGGCGTGGAGCTTCGCGGTGGAGCCGATGGTCCAGGGCGTTACCCCTTCAAGGGCGGTGAAGGCTGACTTCCCGGCTGCCATGGGGCTGGTTTCGTCGAACCAAGGCACATTGACGAGCAGCGGCAGTGCCACCTTCTCATTATGGTCGCCGGCGAGATCGGAGCTTAGAAGGACTTCATTGTAATTTTCTTGTTTTCTGGGCTTTTCTGTAAGTTCAAAGCTTTTATGAATCTGTCCTCTTCCTCGCAAAAAGAAAAAATTGCACTCCATAGCAGTCTGCTTCTCGTCTTCCACAGTTCATCAACAACCTGACAACTGCAACTGTATCCAGAACCACATTTGCCATAGCTACCAGAGGAATAAGCGCACTTCACCGCGTCACCTGCTTTGACAACGATAACCATTGAAGTATGCTCACGGACGCTTTAATTTTACTGTTCATGTGCAGAAAATTTTGGCTTTGGTATGTTGATGGCCTTCTGCCTCAAGTGTTCTAACCCCTTCTCGGGGAGTGTACTTCCTTAGTGGTTAGCTGCTATTGGGATTGGGCATTGCGGAGTGCGGCATCGACGAGGGCGGGAGCTTAATAAATATAATTATGTTCTCTTGCAAAGATGTATTTCTATCGATGTGTGTTTACCATTAGGTTAATACTAGGAAGTTATGCGTGGGCTATTATATCTTTGGATAATCTATTGTAGAAGTACCGCCATATTCAGGGATTCAAGGTACGAAAGTACTGTAGAAGTGGTGTTGTGAAAATATTGTTGATATAAAGTAGAAGTGCTATTGTAGCGCCAAGGTTCGGGTTTTTTCCCTCACCCTTGGAGTGATCATGATGCATTGAAAAATAGGGTAGTATGGACAAAAATAAATAGGTAATCGTGAGGCAATGGTCAAAAGAAAATAGTGTAGCACTACATTATGGTTGCGGTGCCCAAAGACAGCACGCACTGGTTGAAAGAGGCCGCGAACGGCGGAGCAAGTTTTTTTCATAGATAACGTAGAGAAGTTTGTAGTTATTTTTGGAGTTACTGTAGAAGAAGGTAGTTTCCCCTGCTACAAAAGGCGGTAGACGGTTGAGTAGGTATATTTTTCCGAATGTACCACAGAGGAATACAGATCTAGGCAATAGACAGTGGAGTAGCTATATTTTTAAAAAATCCCCTAATAAAAGATAGTACTATCTCTCCTAATAAAAGAGGCATCATATTGTCATAATAGTTTAGGCAAAGAACGGTGGAGTAACTATATTTTTCCAAAGAGGTAGAAAAAAGGTACCGCCATATTCAGGGATTCAGGGTACGAAAGTACTGTAGAAATGGTGTTGTGAAAATATTGTTGATATAAAGTAGAAGTGCTATTGTAGCGCCAAGGTTCGGGTTTTTTCCCTCGCCCGTAGAGTGATCATGATGCATTGAAAAAATAGTGTAGTATGGACAAAAATAAATGGGTAATCGTGAGGCTATGGTCAAAAGAAAATAGTGTAGCACTACATTGTGGTTGCGGTGCCCAAAGACAGCACGCACCGGTTGAAAGAGGCCGCGAACGGCAGAGCAAGTTATTTTCATAGATAACGTAGAGAAGTTTGTAGTTATTTTTGGATTTACTGTAGAAGAAGGTAGTTTCCCCTGCTAGAAAAGGCGGTAGACGGTTGAGTAGGTATATTTTTCTGAATGTACCACAGAGGAATACAGGTCTAGGCAATAGACAGTGGAGTAGCTATATTTTTAAAAATCCCCTAATAAAAGATAGTACTATCTCTCCTAATAAAAGAGGCATCATATTGTCATAATAGTTTAGGCAAAGAACGGTGGAGTAACTATATTTTTCCAAAGAGGTAGAAAAAAGGTACCGCCATATTCAGGGATTCAGTGTACAAAAGTACTGTAGAAGTGGTGTTGTGAAAATATTGTTGATATAAAGTAGAAGTGCTATTGTAGCGCCAAGGTTCGGTTTTTTCCCTCGCCCGTAGAGTGATCATGATGCATTGAAAAAATAGGGTAGTATGGACAAAAATAAATAGGTAATCGTGAGGCTATGGTCAAAAGAAAATGGTGTAGCACTACATTGTGGTTCCGGTGCCCAAAGACAGCACGCACCGGTTGAAAGAGGCCGCGAACGGCGGAGCAAGTTATTTTCATAGATAACGTAGAGAAGTTTGTAGTTATTTTTGGAGTTACTGTAGAAGAAGGTAGTTTCCCCTGCTACGAAAGGTGGTAGACGGTTGAGTAGGTATATTTTTCCGAATGTACCATAGAGGAATACAGGTCTAGGCAATAGACAGTGGAGTAGCTATATTTTTTTAAAATCCCCTAATAAAAGATAGTACTATCTCTCCTAATAAAAGAGGCATCATATTATTATAATAGTTTAGGCAAAGAACGGTGGAGTAACTATATTTTTCCAAAGAGGTAGAAAAAAGTACTATTTTACCGCATAAAATAGGCGATGCACCGTAAGGTATTTTTATTTCCGAAACTGCTATAGAAGAAAGCGGTAGTATTTCCCCCGATGGAAAGATGTGACATACGTTCATGTTCATTGGATATTTTCGTTTGGTAAAAGATGGAAATAGTATGCGAAGGACGGTGGAGTAACTAAATATTTTTCAAACATACCGTTACATTGTTGAAATAATGTATAACTGCTACTGTAGCTTCATGTTTTGGATTTATTATTTTTCCCGCGCCGTGTAGGGTGATCGTGATGCGGTGGAAAAAGATGGTAGTGTGGACAAAAATCTCTAGATGATTGTAAGTAAATATATTTTTGAGGCGGCAGACGGTGAAACAAATATATTTTTGTAGGTGTACTGTAAGTATATTTTTATAAAGGTATCGTATAAGATGACAGATAGTACAGGCGATGTTCGTGGAGTAACTATATTTTTTGGAAGATGGCCTAAAAGAGGTATGTTTCGAGCATAAAAGAGTAGAAGGATGGTGCAAATTTTCTCAAAGATTGTCCGTGTAGAAATTTTCATACGGTACTGTCCCAAAGATTGTTCATGTAGCAATTTTAATATGGCACTATTCATGTGCACTTGAACAGTAACCAAATGAATGAGAGAGCAGCAAAGTGGATCAGCTTTTATCTATAACTAGATTTAGATGTGCGCCTTGCGC
>NC_061514.1:300991143-301038911 GCF_022539505.1 Lolium rigidum | reverse complement strand
ATAGTACTAGGAAGTATGGCGCGGCGCACGCCTCGCCCGTAGTTTCAATGTTGCAGGTAGATATATATGAATATATATGGTAGCACTACTAAGCGAAGATATCTTTCAGAAAAACTGAGTGCGAAGAGTGAGTAAATGGGAGCTGCTTCTCTAGATTTTCATGCCGTATCTTGCAAAGAGGACGCTGTGGATTTCTTTCAAATTTGCTGGATAAAGAGCTAGTACCTATGACTGGAACACATCTGCCTAGATAGTGGATACCCTCTTTTACAGTCATGCAAAGGACGCTGTAGGTATGTGTGGACCGGCCTACTCTACGGATATCGTGTTTTGGTTCATAGGTTTAGATTTACCTATTATAAAAAATATATTTTAAATTTATTTTAAAACATTTAAAAATTTCGAAATAAATTTCTGAATGTGTGTCCTCACATTCTATGTTAGCTCACAAAAATTTGGCAGGAAAAGACATTTTATGTGCACTATGTAAAAAAGATAAAAAATATCTTCTTAAAAGCTATTTTGGAGCTTGAAAATTGTTTTTTTACACTGGCTTTAAAAAATAATATTTTTCCGTCAAACTGAACATAGAATATCTGGCTGTTTTCTTTCAAAAAAATTAGAAATTTTAAAATATAATTTTGAATAGTGGGTGCATCTACAGTTATAAGCCAAAGTAGATTTACACTGTCTACGGCCTATTTGGAACCTAAGGATGTCGCTGTCACGAATTACTTCTATAAATGTTGATAGAGTACCCGGCCATGCAAGGGGTCTGAAGGGGGCAAATTCATCGTGAGCGTTGATTCGTCATGCGAACAGTAAAATTCCTCCTGCTTTTCACCCTAGCCATTGGATCTGTAGATATTTTTTGCACTTTCTCAGCTTCCCATCGATTCTATGACAGATGGGACCTTGTACGTGCGGGGGCCGCCGGTCGGAGGCAGCCACACGGGCTCGTTCGCGTCACCCGCCTTCTCTGAGGCAGTGAAAACCTAGATCGAGATCGGGGCCGTGTGCTCCCCCACTCGTCTCCCCCCGCGTCTCATACCCTTCTCCACAGGCGGCGGCGCGACGGGATTGACGCCCTCCTCATCCTCTTCGTTATCCCACTTCCAGCGGCGGAGTCGGCAACGGCGGAGCCGGCCGGGGGGACGCGGGGCGCGGACGAGCCGGAGCGCGGCGGCGTTCGAGAGAGGAGCAGCTGGCCGCGGGGAGGTCGAGGGCGACGGGCGGTTGGAGAAGGCCCGGCGCGGTGCCGCCGGTGGGCGCGGGAGAGCAGGCCGAGGCCGGCGAGCTCGCGGAGGGACGCACGGGTGCGGCCAACGCCGGCGAGCTGCGGGGGCGAGCGCGCGCATGCAGGTGCGGGCGGATGGCAGCGCTCCCGGTCGGGGCGAAGGGCGCGTGGGAGACGCACTTCAAGGTGCGACGCCGGAGCGCGGCGGCGCTGGCCGGGGCCTTGCGTGCCGCGGTAGGGGCGCAGGGCACAGGTGGCCGGGGTGGAGTCACTCGCGCCAGCTCGTCAGCTCCCGCCGGCCTCCTCAAGCCTCGTCAAGCCATTGGCAAGGACCAAGGCCGCCGACCCAAGAGGGCGTGCTCACAACGGCCTGGTCGCCTGGATGCACCCCGTCGCCTGATGCCTATGGTGCGTACCCTCTCCTCTTTCTTTTTGCCATGGATCATGTTCTAGCTCGTTGGAGATGGAGCCCTCTCCCCTGTACGTGATTTAGTCTTCCTCTATTCTCAGTTTATCATGCACAAAAACATGATTATAGATCGGTACCCAGTATATTTTCTCCTGCACGATTCTCTGACCATAATGATGACTCAGCTATGTAGCGCTGTAGCCCTTGTTGCTTTCTAAACAAGAGGCAGGTTTGTAATGTTTGGGCACAATTTGTATAGTTTCTACTTCCACCAATAAATGTTTGGAGATGGATGTAATATCCTAACCAGGACATTTTCCCTCCTTTTTACTACCTTTTGATTGTTTGAAGTTCATCCTGGAGTTCCTCTGCAATTTCCACTCAGTGTGATGACCACACACACTGTATTTTGTTTGCTTAATTTAAGATTTACTGGAATATCCTTCTACATCTGAAGCTTTCCTTAATATAGATATATATGTACCACATAATAACCACGTCGAGCAGGATGGGTGGCGCATCAGTGGAGTCATCGCGCCAGCATGTCGACTCTCGCCAGCCTCCACAAGCGGCGAAGACGGTTCAGCCTGGCCATGGCGATGGCAGTTTTCCAGTAGTGAGCTCCTCTTTATTTTTCTATTACCCCTAATTTCATTCACGTTCATAGGCAGAGTTTGGGCTGCCACTAGATTTTACACCATTGATGGCAGTTGCCAATGTTTCTTTCTAATGTCCATTAGTGCAATTTCTTTTCATTTTTCTTTATTAGTTTTTCAGATATATCTTGAGGTGCTTCTGATTTTCTAAACAATATTATGGGCTCTGCATATGTGTTGAAACTTATGCTTATGGCTGCGTTTATAGGATCTGTGTTAAGTTGTGTGTAAATCAGGTTAAAATTTCTGTCAATAGGATCTCACAAACTGTCAGCTTAGTTCCCAGTGAAAGTCTTATATCGCCATGATTTTGCCCCAAAACAATGGTGTTTAGCTTTCCAGCCTAAGTTAGAATCCGTTTTTGTGCTATGCCTGCTGTTTCTGGAGAAGCCAGTCTTTCTCCGTTGCTGACATGATAAATGGTTCGCAGTCTCGGGACAGTCCATTTGCATAGTGATCATTTGTGTTCTTGTTTTCAAGGCAACCTCTACCCCATCCCAGTCTCTGTTTATCTTTGTATTTTTTTTTGTATAAATAGAATGTAGTTAAGAAGCATTTTGGAACATTTTTATGTTATGGGGCATGAGAATGATAATACTACCTCAAGTAGGGATAAAGCGGGACAAATGGGCTGAGATGGAGTTACTGAAACTATAAATTTCCTCCCATTTTGATCATTCATCACTCCGTAGAATCAAAATGAACTAGCGAATCCTTACATTTGCTGTTAACGTTCGATTAGTATAGCATTATTGGTTCCTGTTTAGTTCCTGGTAAACGACATACGAGTGAGATAGTTTGGTCACCTCTGATAGATTGAGTTGTTATGCTTGCATTAGGCAAGCCGGTAGCCGGTGCGTTCCACGTCTAGGAGCAGGTCCCCTAATGTAGCATTTTCTTAATATGGTCGTGTGTTCTGAATGTAAGAAACAAAATATGAAAGTATGGATCTCTCCTTTTTTTATCCGGGGATTCTGCCCTTTGGATTTAGGGATGTAGATTTGATATACAGATATCGAAGAAGGCACTTATTGTTTATGTAGATGAATCAGTTTCCGTGATTTCTCCTTTTGCCATCTTGACTTTAGGTTCTTATTGTTTATGTAGATGAAAATTGTTGTGCAATCTCAAGGTAACGAACGACTAACAAGACCATGGTCTGCTGGTCAAAGATTTAGACATAGGACACACAATATATCATCTCTTAGGATTCCGGTGATCTCTATCGAGGATGCACTTCACGTATTTGAAAACTGAGGTGAGGTCTACATATTCCATAACCTTTGCTTTCTAGCTATGGGTTTGGGATTTGAAGTTGCTAACCAGTTCTATAATCTTTTATATGTGCACTGATTTAGTTTTCTTGTGTTGAACTATCTCTGCTTAGAATCGGAGACCTTGATGAAATTCATCTCTGAAGTTTGCTTAATTTGCTGATGGTTCCATGAACTTTCAAAGGACGGAGGTGCTCGGCTGGTTATTTTTTGGTGATGGCGGAGGTATAACCCAAAATAACGTGATGTCGGATTGGGTTATTGTTGTTCTATTGCAGTTTGTGTTTTTGGATATCTTGCATATATGTTTTTAAGCTAAAAACTCTTAATCATTGGTTTTCCCTATTTGCAGCCGCTATTTCAGTAAACCATTTGATGTGCTAAAGAATAATTTGTAGAGAAATCATATGTCTGATGGGAAAAAATAGGTATAGCTACTTTTTGCTTGTGTTGTCAGTACCATTTCAGGCTTCGGTTAGCTCAAAAAGATAATTCAATGAGCAATTTTGCTTTTCAAGGCCAATGAAGTGACTGAGCCAAATTAATAATACCATGTGGTTTTTCTTTTTAAGGCCAATGAAGACTGCAATGTTTCTGCTCAAACCACAACCTCGGGGGAACCAGGAACTGATTTTAGGCAGCCGATGGTCGTGGACGTGAGTTTGTGGACCATCTGTTCTCGTTTCATCTGGTTCAGATTTTGTTGTTCTTCCCGTTCTCTCTATTGTTTAAGGTTTAATCTTTTGTTTGTGCTATGCAGCAGGAAAGAACTCATTTTCCATTTCTCTAGCTCTGAATTCAGGGTTCCAAATCAAGGTATGGTCCAGCGAGCCATGCGTCTGTTTTATGAAACATGGTATCCTTATTACTTCTCCAGTAGCATGTACCTAAGAATTCCTAATAGTTGATTTTCCTCTCTGCTTTAGTAAAAGATTTTATGTGCTAAAAGAATAATGTGGAGAGAAGTTCTTTGTCCAATGGAAAATAGATATAACTATTATTTGTCTGTTTTTTTTTGGTACCATTTCAGGCTTCAGTTAGCTGAAAGGTATTACAATGAGAAATAATTTACAATGATTGTGTATTTTCTGTTCAATGAGGTGACTGGGCCAAATTATTAATACATGCATATGAGTTGCTTATTGTTGCAAGTACATGAGGGTCTTCTTCTGCTTGCAGGACTGCCCTCTTGTCCGTCGCATGACGCGTCCATTATAGATGCAAGTGGGGCAACATTAGGTAAAATTGTTAGTTCATTTTTTGACCAAATAGGGTAGAGAGTACCCTAATCTTGACCCACTTGCATCTCTAGCGTCCATGGGTTCGTGATAGCCACTGCCGCGTTACTATGCTAGAAGGATAGACGGAGGTATTTCACTTCTTGCATTTTTTTTTACCTTTTAGCATTGTATCTGTTCACTGATGATTATGTATGAACTAATTGTAGTTGGATTAAAATAGATGTTTTAGCCAAATTGTTCTTCCGTAGGGTTCATGGTTTTTGTAGCATGATGTCTGAATTAATGGTGAATGATTAAACAACTCATGGTTTTTGTTGTTGATTCCATTAAAGTGGTGCTTCTTTAGGGCTTTATGTAGAAAGAATGGAAGCTGACCTGATTCTTCGATGGTGTTTATCCTGACATCTTGTTTATTTTCTTGGTTTCTTAAGATCATCTTTTCTGAACATTGGGTGAGAAGCTAGAAGAGAATGGTACTGCGAATATTCAGGACAAAAGAGAATATATGAGAAGCTAGAAGAGAATGGTACTGCATATTGGGTGAAGAAGACTGCATATGCCTATACTGGTTGAATGTAGTGGTTATCAATCATCCATTTTTTTTGAAGTGCAACCCTCATGCTCTGGCCTGTAGCAAGAATATATATATATATATGTGGAGCTAGGCTAAGATTCTGATATTGCTGCCTTTTGAACTGCAGTACAAATGCTCTCGTCCATGGCAGGAATATATATGGAGCTAGGCCAATATTCAGATATTGATGTCCAGGTATTGTAGAGTTTTTGGCGCTAGAAGCATTCATGTTCTAGATTTTTAGTTGAATTGTTCATGCCACGGTCTTTTACTGCCTTTGTAGCTGAATGATTACTTAGACCGTTTGGACTAAATTTTGAATATGTAGCATTTGTTCTGTCTGGAGAAATAACATATATTTATTAATTTGAACCTTGAGTTAGGAGATTTCTAGGGAGCAAAAACTGAAGTGTTTTCAGTGATATCACTGATATGCAAAGAGCGTGTCAACTCTATGGTAGTTGGCTGTTTCTTCCCCTAAAGGAAGTATTATAATTATATAATAATCACACTTCCTCGTGGTTATTTCTCATGTCGATAAACAAATGGATAGTTTTTATTTGGGCATAAGCCAATTAACAAATAGGAAGTAGATGCAGTATTTGGTACATTAATATTATCTGGTGTTCATGTATGTTTGATTGAAGCTACTGAAGTTGCTTCATGGTTTATGGATAAATGATTATAAAAAAGAAAACTTGTTGAGTAAATTTGAATCTTCTGATAAAGAACGATTCCTTTGTATGTTATAAATAGGTTCTAAAAGCGGTCTTGGTGAAAAGTGTAGTTCCATAAGTAGCTTTAAACCATTTATAGTGGATCAGAGGGTGTACCATATTTAGTACCATAAAATTGACCCTCGTATCATTAGGATTTTGGTTCCATGATGATAGGTAGGGTTTTGAAATTTAATGTCCTCTTCTCCTTTTCAGGTCCCTGAGTTGGTTAATGTTGATTTTGCTCAGGCACGATCCATCTTAGGGATCAACGAGAGGTGGCTCAAGCGATACGGGATGGTGACGAGCAACGGCGACCACGAGCAGACAAGTGCAGCAAACTGGACATGCTTTAGAAATGGCGGTCAAGACAACACGTCTTGGGGAGTGGTGCGCTCGTCAAGCGACGGCGTCCGATTCCGACACAACAAGCTGAGCTTTTCCCAAATCCTCTTTCTTTCTATCTCTGTGTCTTTCCATCAAGCTTGTGCGATGTGCTATACTTTCTCATCTTTTATTAGATAATTGTTGGCACTTTCAAGGACACATTACACCTCCCTGTGGAATTACTTGATATGTTGTGCAGCAGACCCATTACACCCCATGTGTACCCATTACACTTTCAAGGGCTGCATATAGTGTTGTGAGCCTTCCCAGTGGCCTCCTTTTTAGTCTATTGATTTGAGGCTATTGCTACCTACCGTGTAGTTTCATGCCTATGCTCTGACTTGTTCAAGACTTCTTTTTTCTTATATTGTTTTCAGCACTATCACTCAAGTCTTAGGATTTGACGACATTATTTCTAGTCTGTTAGATTGTACAACATCTTTGTTATGGATTGTGATACCCACACAATACTGGATTCAGATACACTAGCAACTACTCTTTTTGTCATCTATTATGATTTAGTTGAGAGTGAGGTCAACATATATGATGGAAAAGGACAACTTTGCATGTATTAACTTCTGGACTATTGTAATGTGCGTCATCAGCCGGAGAAGGCGGGGATCCGTGGATGCCAATGAGGGAAGCAGCCTGGCTCGGGCCGACCATGGCGCTAGCGTTGCAGTACTCGCCGCCATCCTCCTTCGTCTCCCATCCACAGCTGGCCCCAACCCTTCCTCTGATGTGGTGCTATGAGAGCAAGAAAAAGAGCAGACATGCTCTGTATCTACATCCAACATCCACACAGCCAGATAATGGTACTGCTCTGAATAATTCCTTTTGTTTAGAGCAAGGGTGATGCATGTAACTATGTTACCTTAAATTATCTGCCTGTGTTAATTGAAAAAATTATGTTCCCTGCTTACATTTTCAATGCAAACTTCTTGGTGGTTTGTCCATTCCGCTGTTTGAAAATTCAAAGCACTCCATATTAATGCATTCTCTATCTTCTGATGTGTTGGCTATTAAACTAAGCAATGACATATGTACTACACATGCTTCTGGCATAGTGTGATTAAAACATAGGTTAATGCCGTACTTTTTTTTCGAAGATTAGTCATGCTATTTTTGATAGGTCTGTATCTACAACTGGTACCGATTTTTTTCATCATTTTCATTCTCCTGCCTTGTAAAGTGCTCTCTATGTTAGTTAGGCATAAAGTAGATGCCAAAGATATATTTAGAACATGTTTGGTAATGTGCAATGTCTCCATTCCAGGTTATAGATGTTGCTTTCAAACTTTTGTCCTTCAAATATATTTCCTTTTCTCCAACCGCTTTTGATCATTGGAAACTACTACATGATGTAATTGTGTCCATGGAGCTTGCTGATCTGTGGTTCTTGTACAACAGGGAGACCCTTCAGTTAGGTTATAAAATCCTTAATTATTGGAGCCATTCATATGCAAGTATCAACCCATGAAGGAAAGATTTTCTTGTATTACTTTATGACTTTGTCTTTGATCATTGAACTAGAAGGACCTAGCGCGCTCTGCTGCGCCATTTTTCTTTATCATCGCGAAGTACATACATCCGTTGAGTTAAATTTGTGCTAGTTATGCGTTTCACTTTTCTAATGGGGCATCACCATTTTTCCCCTTGGGCTGCATCACTACCATGACTTTTAGTGCACCGGGGCTTACTCAACCTAATTTAATGAATAGTCTTATACGCATCAAGCAAAATAAATATAGTGATCAATTTAATCTAATACTGTCCTAACTTAGCTTACAATTTCTCCTTTTAGCAAGGAGAAAGTGTCACATAGAATTATATAGAGCAAACAATAGTAGGTCAGCTAGAATGATATATGCTCATAGAACTGATATTACACGAAAATTTATGAAGGAACAACAAGGAAAGAGTTTTAAAAATTACTGCAGTTACACAAGATTTTTTGTCGACCCTCTTTCATACCTTCAGTCGGCAGAGCAGCCATTTAAAATTGTGTTGATGACATGCTTTGTTTGCCATGTACACAGCACATTCAGCTGCAAGACATCAAAAGGTAGTGCATCTACCTTGAAGCAGGATCTACAATCTATCCTCTATCATCTCTAATGCTCACACCCAAGCCTACCGATTTGATAACAGGATCATCCGAACCATCAACTCAGGAATATGCCACCTCCACAACTTGGCCCTCACCCAGCCAACCTTCCGAATCTTCAGAATTTGCATAGGAAGACTGAAGAGAATCCACATAATGCACTAAATTTTCGTGTCAGCACTTGCTTCTGCGCTCTGCTGCTGCCTAGTGATTAGAGCAGCCATTTATATGATCTTTTACCGCTCTTGTCTGGTTAATTAAGTGCAAGGGCCTAAAGTAGTAACAATGGGGTATAATTAAACTAACAGAAAAGTGAACAAATCAAATATGGCAGTAGAAAATCCCATGGTACACATAGATGGGAACCAACGATGGTTTACTTCATAAGATTTAAACAAACATAAGGTATTATATTATATCATAGACCAGTATCAATGTTTTGGCACAAAAACAAAGTGCAAGGACGCCAATAGTCTTACCAGGAAACCTACTTCATTAAGAAAAACACAATAAGTAAACAAGAGTTTAAAAATCCTGCATCAGATTGCATGCCCATCTTAGCAGGGAATACTCAACTCCCTGAAAAACAATAATGCAACCATAGTTTCATGAATTAATTCCAAATCTAGGATACAAGGTTCCAAATCTAAAATTAAAATAAATACTCCCTCAGATTCATATTACTTGACTCCAATTTATCTAGATTTGTATGTATCTAGTTAAGTTTTTAGACTACATGCATACATATCTACACAAAGTGAAGTCAATTAATTTGAATCAGAGGGAGTAGATATAAGTTCATACATCAAATGCAGCAAAGTAAATGTTCAAATAAGAATCTAGTACTTGGTCATCGGAACATTTATAGGGATAAAATTAGAAGAAAAGAAAGCTATGTTAAAGATCTGCATAACACCAACCTTCACAACAGCAAGGACCCATCTTGCCGAATTCACGAGAATTGGGATGCACATTTGTAGAATCTTAATTTCTAATACACACACTGAATATACAGCTAGCAAATCGAACAATTCGGCCAACATAACCCCTAGGAACTCAAATCCATCTTCCAAATTATAAATAAAACAAGCAATTCAACTCACCTCCTAATACACTTCTGAATAAGAATAAGTGGATATCCACGGGATTCACACAATGGCGAAGATCACATAGAAGGAACAACATCGGTGGGCTCATGTACATCTGTCTGATACAAAACCAACTACCCTGGTGAATGCGTTTGCAGTGAAGCTGTGGTCGGAAAAGGCAAAATAGTTCTAATATTTTACACAAAACATGAGTAATATCAACTATCTTATGTAATATATTATGCACTTACAGTTATGTTATTATAAAGATCAGGTAACACTGTAGGAGCACAAAACATCTTGACTAATAACTATATCCAAGTCTGAAGCTTGAGGTTCAGTACATAACTGAGTCAATTTACCATATAGTGGAAGCAATGGAGCATAGTAACATATCATGGAAGCAATATATCACAGTATCATACCGTGGATTATTAGAATTCAGCCACACATGTCAAATGAAAATTAGTCACTGAGGAATAGGATTTTCACTCTACTGCATGGATTAAACTGCTAATTTTACATCAGACTATAATAGAAATATCATCGTATATATGTACACTTGGAAATTTAGTAACAAAATCAGCATCCCAGATGCAACATAAGCTCTAATCATGGGGTCAAAATATAGTAATGAGACGGTAGTACACTTACTCAAAATCTGAACCCTAGGCTAAAGGCGGAACACACCTGTGGTCAGGGGTCAGCCAGCACGGCGCATTCGACAGCATAGATGGATCACACCTGACGGAAAGGCAGCCGTCGTTGGCGTCAAATCAACGCTGTTCTGGGCCTCCCAGAATGAAGATCGTGCGGGCTTCATGACTGCCAATGGAAACCATACTCCAATCACATCCCATGTCTTTCATACACTCGATTAGGACAGCAAAACTCAAACAGCTAGACAGCAAATCAGGATCTTGTACCCCAATTCAGCTAAATCATTCTTGCACACATACTATAGTCAAAGATTCAAAATTTGACAACATGGCTCCCATATAGAACATTTCTGGACAGAGGGGGTACGCAACACCTACCTCTGAATTGCTATGAACAAGGCCTTGAGACGACACAAAAGAGTGCTATAAGTCGTGTTGCCAGTGGAATCCCCAAGTCCCTAAAGTTCAAGCAAGGTAGACACACAATAATTTTCTGAGATACTTCTTCCAATGAGCGCTTGTGTCTAACTGGCTTATCACAGCGTGGCTAAATATGCGTTAAAAAACAAACTAACTCCAAATCTGTAGCCATACATTCACAGAGAAAACTGATTCATGCAACACAGAAATCTGCCACACACCAACACACGTCAGTGCAAAAGAAGCCAGATTTTCCCATCCATTACAAACAACCAAACCTGCATACTAAACCTGTGATAGATAAAATCGGCTATCAACTTATCATAGACCAAAATATTACTGCGAGAACATGAAACTAATCCCATCCAAGTCAACCTCTGATGCAAAAGATGCACAGGAAATGCACATGAGAAGAATGGAAGAGACACCTGCGGGAGGCCGGAGGTCGTGCAGGATAACGAACGGATTTGTGAGGCGCGGGGAGGAATTTGTGGGATTGATTGAGATCGAGAAATGGGATTTGGTTCAGCGTTCATCTTGACCCTAGTCACTCAAATCCCAAACCCGTCCACCTAAAATCCCTAGAAATCATGTCCATACAAGCGCCCAAAAAACTGTAAACAGATCAAAGTAGCCGCGCCCCCAAATCGCTGAATCCGCAACAATCGCGCCCCGAGCAGACCAGACCGGGCCCAATCCCCAAGAGGCGGCTGCACACATGGGCATTACAGATCCAAGGCACACAACGAACACAGCAAAATCTCCACACAACCCTCTACACCAAAGCGGCCACAAACGCAAAAAAAATTACAGAGAAGGCAAGAGGGGGGAAAAACCAGCCGCCACGGAGAAGACGGGCGACCACCGCGGCGCCACCCAAAGCCGCACCCATCGTCGCAGCTGAGGCGACGAAGAAGAGGAACAGAACACGGCTCGACATGCCGCCGTAACCAAATAAGGGAGAAAGACCAAAGCCCTGGTCAAAAGAATCCCAAACCGACCTTGCGAACACCTCAGGCACGCACGCGTCGAAGGACCGCACCCTTTCTGTGGAGCCCAGGAAAGAGACGGGCAAAACAACCAGGGGCGTGCCCAACCCTGGGAGCTTAGTGCTCTTTAAGGATGGCACACGCATATGTTGTTGTATAATGCTTGTTCTGGTATATATTTGTTCTTCGGACACAGTGCGCATAGAGATGAATCTCTTATTGCATGTGTGTGTGTGTGATATATTGAGCATTTTTGTTATGTACTTATATTATTGTTTCCTCCCAGCTTCAGAAAGTCTATCCTGTTTTGTTAATTTTTTTTCCAGATTACAAATTTACACATGAAATGAATAAATGGCAGAATTGCCATCCTATGTATTATAACTTCAATATTATGGCCCTGGGGTTTTCCTTGGAAAATACTTATATGTGTTACTATTTCGCTTTTGCCTTTGCGCTGAAATTGTCGTATCTAATTGCAACACCTTGATAGAATGTTGTGTCTACAATTATACTAAAGTATTTATTAAATTTCAAGCTAATATTTAATACTAAATAAGATAAAACTTATAATTTAAATTTTGCTCTGATTCTGCCATTTGCGCGGTAGCGCAACAGGTCATCTAGTAGGAGAGTAATAGAGAGGATTAGGGTGGTTCGCGTCGTGTCCCAAAATAAGGAAGTGGTTCGCGTGGCTCAATTGACCGGTAGGAAGTCGCTGTCACCCACTCATGTCTTCTTCTCCATAGGATGCTTCGGCGGCGCTCTCCTCGCTGTGAAGTGTAAACTCTCGCCATAGGATCTGTAGGAGCGGCTGGCGGAGGTTTGGTCGCCGCCACCGAGGATAGCGAAAGATGGGGAAGCAGAAAATGCGCTGGAAGCCGGGATCTGGGGCGGTCGCTGCTGCTTGATGCAGCCGCATCAGCTCGTACGTTGGTGAAAAAGAGCGCAAGCGGAGGGCTGGAAGCCATCGGATGGGTCTGGGAATCAGGGCAGTAGAAGAAAGCCGCCGGAGGCGCGGTTTCCGCGGTGCTCGGGAAGCTCTGTTCTTGCTCCGGCGGCCACGGGCCAAAGCGAAGTTCATGGGGATGAATGGATGGGCTGGTAGCCTGGTACGGTAATCTTCTTTTGTCTGAATATCTTTCCGTTCCTGTTAGCTCGTATACAGCAGGCGTTTTTTGGCTATTTTATGATTTGCCACACTTTTCTTAAAAGTGTCTATTATTTGCCACATGACCACCACATGTCAGTGAGACACAAAATGGCAAATGATAGAAGTGCAAAGTAAAGTGTGGCAAATTATAAAATTCCCCGAGAAATAGTCTGAAAAGAAGGAAATACTGCATGTTTGCCCTCTATATGCAAAAACAACTGAGCTTTTGCTTTGTTTGCGTATATGTAAGAATTGTACGCCTCTGTATTCGATTGCAAGAACGTACTTCATAACTGAATTCAGTGGCGTGTTTGTTGTGACATTAGGCTGCTTTACAGTCATAGATTTGCTTCTAGGTGTTTTGCAAACTAAAATGTACTAAAGGAAAATACCTCTAAAGAAAACCCAAACAATTAGAGGGAAGAAATGGCCGTTGTATATGCAGATGTTGTTGCCGAATCTTGTATCATTTGATGGCACATCTAGTAGACCACTGGTGCAATTTCACAGCTAGGACTGATATTACTCTTTCAGGAACTTAAACTGAATCCTCCACACCGAATATAAGCTACCTGTGATTTTTGTCCAATCGATTGTCGACTATAGGGCCTGTTGTTGTGCACTGGCAAGGTGGTGTTTCATGATCTCTCCCTGTTGCTCTCTATACCTGCAGTTTAGTAAAGTTTGTTCTAATCTAACTTACTTGTAAATATGGCACCATAGAAAACAGATGGTGAGAGATTAGCATGCGCACTCTGTCCTGATGAAACAACTTATAGTACTGGACATGCTGGAGAATACATCAAACGTAGCAAGATAAAATCTCTGGTCAAATGGTTGCAGTACATAAATGTATAAGGAACCAAGCTAAAATAGGATTTAGCTAAAAGCATTACAATCTACATTGCGCCATGTTCAGTAGAGGTGCCACAAAATTACTATCTTAATGATATGAGAGATAGGAAAAGTTATCCGAGATGGCTGACAGCAGGAGAAGTACAAAAATTCTCTCGTGTAAAACATCAGCATATAGTGTGTGGCTGCAAATATCTCAAAGTGACTTGACATTAGAAACGAAGCATAATGTGGACCAAGCATAAGGTACATACATTTGTATGTTTCTGAAACAGTTCATGCGGTAAGCAATTTTAACCTTTTGTCTAATGATATGAGAGATAGCATATAAGTTAATCTTAGGCCTAAATCCAGGGGCGCTGCTGGCTGTTGCATTAGGATGCAGTGCTCTACTGCAGTTTTTTTAGACTTGAATGACCAGGAGAAAAAATGCTGAAAAGTTTGTAGCAAGTCCTGCGTCACGTGATGGCACATCCAGGAGGTTACTGATGCAGTAGTCGGTAGGCCGGACAACGACACATGAAGCTGTTGCAGTATATGCAAGCCAGCCTAAAGAAATAATAGTAATAACGAATAAAACGACAGGAGCTGCCGCTTCATTAAATCTTAAGCTGGATAATTCTGTGGATGAAGTTCTAGATACCGGATAATTCTGTGGATGAAGTTCTAGATACTGCATAATTATACATAGATAGTCATGCATGGAGCTGTAGGCACCAGCCACTCAGACACAGAGTTCTAGGTATGCAATCTCAGAAAACTGCTAAGATATTCATCTTGGATACTGTTACATAAGATAGGCTTAATAGCATAATCTGGCAGTGATTTATTTGCTTGATTTTCCCTAGTAGTGAGCTTATTCTGGCCTCGTCCTGCAATGTATGTCTGCAATGCAAATAGGATGTAGAATCAGTGCTTGGGTATGATGAAATGTGAGGAGCTACACAACAACCTGGCAAGGCTAATGTTTCTGCTTTCCCTTCAAGAGCGCCTTGGCCGGGCCTTTCTTGTTGTTGGTACTCTTTCTGTTCTTGTCTTTGGTTGCCTCACTCATGTCGTGGTAGAAAGAACATTAGAGCATATCGGATCACTTGTGTACAGAGAGTCACGTAGGCTACTATTTACCTCTTCCGTGTGTTGTTTGTGGGCTGCTGTTTTTTGGGAGCTGGTTTAGTGTGCTTAGCTCATCGGCCGGCACAGCCACCTTATAAGTTATTGTAAGGCTGGAGTGGCTAGAAGATGGCAGTGCTGGCACTGAGTCATGTATCAGTTGGGCCTCTGGGATGGTAAAAATACCACTCCAGGATCAGCATTGTAGGTCTCCTGGTCTACTTCAGCGATGATAGTGCACTTCTTGCCAATTGTCGTCAAAATGGCAGCAGGAACAAAATTATGGCGGCCTCGAGTAAGTGCAGCAAGAAGATCTGCATCTCTGCCCGTGAGAGCAGTGCTGCTCTCGGCCTCTCGCCGAAGTACGTGGAATGGCCAGTGACGGGGATGCTCTCAGCATTTGGCTCCACGTCTGTTGCGCTTACCTTCAGCCTGTACCTGCATATATCAACTGTTATTTAGCAGTTACATACACATGGGACAGCTATTTGTCTCATGCTTCTTGTTTGTCAACGCATAATTATACCTGCGGTGTTAGTCCGTGGTGAGACAACTGGGGCACCTACGGCCTACGGGAAACTCCAGCTTGAACCATTTTTCTCCAGCACCGCTTGCAAGCATAGAACCACCAGTCGTTTGGATCGTCCACAATGGTGACCACCATGTTTAGTTTGTACTTGTTTCCATGCATAGTTTAGCAGCAGTTAGTTTATGTGCGTGTCTTGGTAGATCACTGTGGTATGATGCTCGGCCGGCTCGTGCCATCTAGTTGCAGGAGAGGGCTTACCACGATATGAGCTACGCTTCGCTTCAGGAGAACAACATAAATACACCAGAAGGTAAGATATGAGATACAAACTAAAATCGAAAGGAATAGCAAACAAACCAGGATTAGAAGAATTCGTGCCAGAAAACGATGCCAATAAAGGGTCAATGAACCTCTCAACCGAAGAATTAACAAAAGGATCAGAGGCCAATGAAGGACCATCCAGATGCATTTGAATATTACCTACAAAAACAAAATTTATCAAACCTGTTAGTAGCAGGAAGACCCCTTTAATTCATGCAAAGTGCATCTTTGAACTTTTACCAATGTCGTACTGTTTTGAGGTAATAGTTGCAACTGCATACCATTGTAATCATGCTGGACATGCCAACATAAAAAGCAAACAATAATTGGTAGTAGGAAGATCTCTTTAGTTAATGATGCATAGAACAAACTATCTACTTGCTCATGTTAAATCAACGCAAATGATGGTTCTCTCCCTTCCCGCGGCTAACTTCTTTTGATTTTTTTTCCATACTAAACTGGTTAGCATTAATGTAATACTCGCTCGGTTTGCCTATTTATGTGTTTCTCTCAGACTTCTTACTCGGTACTAACCTGTAGCACTGTCATTGCCTCTCAACTGGCATGTGCATGAATTGAAATGCCCATTAAATTAATATGTTGCTGATGATCTTTTTACATTTCAGGTGCAAAATAATATGCAGGAACTCAGTATGCAAAACAATGTGGCAAACTATGCGGTCTTGCACCAAAATGATTTTCTGTAAGCAGCCATGGGCAACTAAGGTAACATGTTGCATAGTCAGTTATTATGTACTAATTCTAATTATAGTCCAGTCAGTAATTTAAGTTCTAGATGAACTTTAATGTATGTCAGACTAATTCCATGGTGAAAGTGAAGGAAAAAAAGAATGCAAGGAATGCTGTGAGCATATGCTCTCAGCTGATGGCAAAACGCCGCGTAAAAGATCAAGGTCGGCATATAAAATTTCTAGCATGTGTAGGAAATCAAGTTTGTTATATAAAACTTCTAGCACACATCGCTTTACACCGACAGTTTTTTTCCTTAGTGAAAAAATTATTTACTAAACCTGAAACCTTTAATGCTTACAGAAAGAACCTTTAGTTTTTTCAATAAGATCGATGATGAAAAGGTGTACCTAATAGCATCACGGTTATCGTGCCTCAGATGTCAGTAGCAACGGAAACGGCTGTACTGGTCCTTATATGATCTAGTCCTTATATGGTTTAGACAAACGAAAACCATCGCTTTACACCGACAGTTTTTTTCCTTAGTGAAAAAATTATTTACTAAACCTGAAACCTTTAATGCTTACAGAAAGAACCTTTAGTTTTTTCAATAAGATTGATGATGAAAAGGTGTGCCTAATAGCATCACGTTTATCGTGCCTCAGATGTCAGTAGCAACGGAAACGGCTGTACTGGTCCTTGTATGATCTAGTCCTTATATGGTTTAGACAAACGAAAACCGTGATGCTAGTCACACTACATTTAAAATGAAACCTTGAAGGATGCAGTTGTCTACCACCTAACGAAATCACAGGTTACCTACATTATTGAAGGATGCATTTAAAAGGCCCTTACAAATTCAGGAAATAACTCTAGTAGCCCGTACAACTATCTAGGATTATAGAGGCACAACACAACTATAAGAATCACTGCAACCTGGCTTAGCTACCAACATTAACATTCCATTTGTTTCATCGCGCCACCTATGTGGGCTACTGTTTCAGTACTTCCTTGTCAGCATCACTAATCTAAGCATTTCAAATTTGCAGAGGCAGGATAAAGCACAGGCAAGACAGAAGAGTAAATTACCGCCAACAGCGATGTCAGGAAGCTCTTCAACAGGTCCCTTGCCTAACCATATCTCCCGCCTCCGAGCCTCTACATCAGACATTATAGGCAGGAAAACAGTGTAGTCTGAAGGAACTTGCCTGGAAGAATTGTTAGTAGACGAAGGCAACAGAACAGGCAATCGTAGGCCCACCCCGCCATAGAGAACGGGCCGAAAGGCAGTACTTCGTCCGCTCATAGGCGACAAAGAGCGCACAGAGCCAGCAGCCAGCAACACCAGAGCCAGCAGCCGGCAAAAGGAGCACCCACAACCATCGAAGAACGGCCACAGCCAACACTCACAGCAGGAGCAACATCTTGCGAACCATGGCTGCCGGCGTGGAGGTGGAGAAACCAACGTGGAAGGTGACCATGGCTGCCGGCGTGGAGGTGGAGAAACCGACGTGGAAGGTGGGCTTTCAGGCCGACAACTCCCAGATCCCCGATGTATGTCCGTAGCAGGTTGTGCAGCAGATGGATAACCACCAGCAATCACGGTGGGAACCCCAGCCAGCAAATAAGCAGAGAGATCAGAGGCAGTAGCAGCAACCAGAGGAAAAGCAGAAGACCAGCAGCCGGGGAGAAACCGTGGCCATGCCCACAGGAACTTGATGAGCGGCAGCGAGACGACACAGAAGGATATCCTCCAAACCATGGCAATGGCGCGGCACCAGCAGCGGAGGCAACGGCGCCGACGGCATAGACAGCGGCACGGACGTCAACAAATCAGAAACAGGAGGGAACTCATCGACGCCACGCCGGCGCGTGACCAAAGGTGGAGGCGGCGACGCGGCAGGTGAACGGCCTCGCCTACGGGCCAACCACATGAGGCCCACTCATACAACAGCCTGCAAAAAAGAAGACCAAATTAGATAGGACAACGAAGAAGAAGATGAGAAGAGAGCAGAACAAAATGGATGAACGAAAACCTAGCACTGGTGGAAAAAGGGCCAATAGTCGCGGTTCGGAAGGACCATTAATACCGGTTGCGCAACCGGTATTAAACATGCGGGACTAAAGCCCCCCCCACCCCCTTTAGTCGTGGTTGATTACGAACCGCGACTAAAGGCCCGTCCACGTGGGCGCCAGGCGACCGTCGGGGTTGATTACGAACCGCGACTAAAGGCCCGTCCACGTGGGCGCCAGGCGACCGTCGGGGCGGAGGATCTTTAGTCGCGGTTCATGTGGCCAACCGCGACTAAAGGCCGCCGCAGGTTTAGGGTTTTAGCCCCCCCTAAACCTGGTTTCTTTTTAATTTGTATTGTTTTATTTCTTTTGTGTTTAATTTTAATTTTGAAGGAGTTTCACATATTCTACGGTACTACATACATGCATATGAATGTACAATTTCAAACAAATTTGAAATTAGAACAAAAAGAATTCAAGAGGAATATACAATATATATTCAATATCGGATGACCATATACAATTTTGAACAAGTTTTCATACATAATTTACTGCATATGAAGTTCTACGTCCTCTACATAGTGTTTTCCTTTAGGATGGACGACTTCCCTCGCGAACCATCCAGCTAGTTCCTCTTGAAGTGATCGGAAGCGAGCTTCTGGACTAAGCATCTTCCGGAGGTTATTTCTCTTGACATTGTTATCACACGCAACCCGCTCAGAGGTGTATCTCCGGATCATCTCACAAACATAGTATCCACATAGATTGGTCCTCGGTGGCTGAATATCCCCAGTCCCAGCCACTGACCTTTTAAATTGTAGCTCCTTTTGGAATTCACCGACCTTTTGATCCGCGAACCGTCTCCAAACCTTACGAGGCAAAGAAAATTAAATGAACAAGAGAGTTATTGAGTTATTAGTTACTTGATATTAGGAAATGAACGAAATAGGCCGATCGATATAGAGCGCAAATGAATGAAAATAATTACTTCTGCATCATTCTTCTCATGTCGGCCCAAAGCTTTGCATCCAGAGTTAGAGAGTCGTGGACGAGAACTGTGGAGGTGTAAAATTGAATTACTAGCAGAATCAAGTGGAACCTGCGGACACGATACATGCACAGTCATGCATAACTCATCGATTAGCCACATACCATGCATGGAGTAAACAAAAGAGAATGTGCTCAAGACGTAAACACTCACCCAAAATGGTAAGGAAATAGAATATCACTTTTGAGTTCCTGCTTTGTAAGAAACCGCCAAAGTCTTCCTCCACGTCGGCGGGGTGTTTTTCTAACACATATCCATTAACGATGTGTGGGTCAATGAACCCAACATCATGGATGTTCCTTATTCTGCATTCCTTAATCTTCATTCTGCATAATAGCGTACACAACAATATAGTTAGGACAATATATATATATATATATATATATATATATATATATATATATATATATATATATAGAATAATTTATTCTGCTCCCGGGTCGGCAGACCGAGCCGTTAGTCCGGTGCGGCTCAAACCATGGGCAGGCTTCACCCGTTGTAATTTATTCTGGTTTTATTAGGTTGCCGGTTTCCTTTACCGTGAGGATCGGAACGTGATATCCCCACTCGACTCAGTTTCCAGAAACTGCCGCAATGCGCTCCTCCGAGCTCCACAAATCCGGCGACCTCAGGCTCCCGGCCGCTGCTGCCCGGAGATTCTGCGCCGTAGTTGCGTCCTGCTCGTCGACTCCAGCTCCCCGAGTTCAGTTCCTTCCACTCCATCGCCGACGGTCCTAAATCCCAGGCGGCGCCGAGGGGAGCTGCGCGTGGAGTGCTTGCCGGTGGACGACGGCGCGTCCACGAGCGACTACGCCGCCCACAGCGAGCACTTGCTTTCCTCCGTCCAGCCTCTCATTCCCCGACGACCTTGCCCTCGGCAGCGTCGTGCTCGGCGTAGGGCGTCGTGGTCGGACGGTCGCATCCGCAACAATGGCGGCGTGGCGTTCTTCGTATCTATTGGAGGGGATTGGACGAGCAGCCAGCGGGTGGCGGCAACTGGCGACCTCAGCCTCAGGTTCGACGCGTATTGTTGCATCTCCTTGCTAGGTACCTATTGCTCGTTTCAATCTGCCTGCACGAATTTTTTATGGCCTCTATAAGATTTGATAAAGCGTGCCTTTGTCCTACTCAGCCAATCGTGGAAAAGAATTGCATAGCGGTGATCTGGTCCGGGCGATACGAGATTTGATGTCTGGGACGAATCAAAAATAGCTTCTCTCTCCATATTAGGCCTACAGCTACCTCGAGTCCTGCTACCAGTCCTAATCTCTCTCCCCATAAACAGAGCAATTCTGTTGTCTACAATGTCTCTTTAGGTTCAGGGCTACTATTTTTTAATGTATAGTCCATCAAATCTTCATTATTAAATTATAAATATTATCAGATCTATGTAGTTTTTACGTTATCTTGTTCATACTGAAAGGATTAGGCAATACAAAGTTGGTTATATGATAATTTGGTTCATGTGCAATTATACTGATTTTGGGAATTATATTAGCTTGAAGAAATAAGTTTAGCTCAAAAGAGATGTAGGACACATTTTAGCGGTTCAAATCTCAGATCTTCAGAACTATCTAAAAATCACTAAGAAAATCTATGTTAATAGGATTCTGGTAATTCTTACGGCGGGCCAAAAGTTGATGCAGGTACTTCTTATGTTACATTTTTTATGGGAACTTAAGACCATGACAATATTTCTTAGTTGGCTCAATTTTACAGCACATTAGACCAATGCATCCTTTTTTTCATGTCCACAAATATTCACTTCCTATTCCCAACAGTTGGTCAACATAACTGTGAAAGGAGTTTGGAATATGAGGTTAATTAAATTCTAGTAATTTCTGCCATTGTGCCATCAAACAGAAAGTTGGAGCTTTGAATGGCAAGTGGGAGTACACATTAGGGGATTAGAACATTAGTCTTATTTGCTTTCAAAGGGTTCTACAACACATATTCATGGGGAAAGTTTTTTCTGTGCGTTCATCAATTGCATGTGTTGCTCAGTGGCTGTTTCCCTTATTGTGGGAAGGGAGATGATATAGCAAGTGTTATAATTGTTCATGTTGTAGCCTTGTGTAGTTGTGGGGTCTGACCTCAAGCATGAATCCAGCGAGCCTTTTTTAGCTAAGGTTATGTTATTGTTTTTCATTTGCTAATTTCCTTGTGATATGGCTATTGTAAATTTGTACCACAGAGTTTTCCAAATCTCAGTATACTACTTTTTCACATACAGAGTTGTGGTCGGCGGGTGGACTCGGCGGCGGTGTGGCCGGCGGGCGGAATGCTGGCGCGGTGAGTGCCCTTTTTCTTGTTGTCAGGTGGCGTGGCGGTGGTGGCTGCAGGTGGTTCACGCCCATGGATGTCAGGTTACGTAGCTCATTTGTTCACTCATGTATCATTTGTCATCTGCGTATTCTGTGAAACTATCCACTAAACCATCAATCTGTGGTACGTTCTTTTTTCTTGCGGAGAATTTGTGTCCTGATATTCTTTTGAAGACTAATACATGTTAGCTGATAAATATGTGTCCTGTTACTCATAGCCTTTATTCAAAGAAAACGGAATCCAGAAACTCTTTAATGATCATGTCTTGACAAGATTTATAAAAATTACGTGTAATTGAACATTACCAGAACCCAATGTAATTTTTGGGTGTGCAATGTGCAATTTTGTAACTTCAGACAATTTAGAATTGGAAAAACTGATTACTGCTGCATAAAGCCCCAAAGTCCCCATTAGATTTATTTCAGTTGCAATGTGGCAGTTATCACTCCTATTCCCAACAGTTGGTCAAAATAGTCCCTCATGTCAATATTTGGCTGAATTTTTTTTTAACCTGCCCTCAAACCAGGAGTAATTTTTATAACAAGAAATTTGACTGTTCACTCAGGTTATTACTTGTTAGTCTTCTGTAACATAAACAAGATGGAAATGTGCTATTTTGGTGAGTAATCACACGGTCTGGCTAGCTAGATGAGAGTGTTCTATTCAGTAAAGTTAACATTGAAAGGTCCAAGGTTCTTCATGCCGTTTCTTTTCATTCAGCACTATTTTTCTCTACTCATTCCATTTTTAGCTTTCTAATGTAAGTATACAACAGATTCTATCCCAAATGAATTTATCTTCCAATCATTTTGAATTAATACATTACGTTCCTGGCAACCTGTAGTGCCATAATCATCTATGGCTGAAAATACAAAAAAAGAAAACAAAGCACTAAAGGATAGAAACCCTCTCTAATGATTCAGATGCGGAATCTTGTAAAACACATGTTCTGAAAGCTTGTTTTTCTTACTTGTTGTAATTTTTTAGGCACGTGAAGCCATATGGTTATTCTTAGATGATGTGACATTAGGCAGACATCCCACCATGCCATAAGTTCAGAATTTTTTCTTACACGCTTGTTTGGATAAACTTATCAATCGATTTGTTGACTAGAAGCTTATCAATTTATTGAATGGTGAATTTGGTAGTTCCAAAATAGCTAGCTCTCTCCTTGCAAAAGAAAAAGATGTAGCTAACTCTCATATAAACCTATATTTTACATCTTCTGGAGTGCTAGATTATTGTAACCTTTTTGCGGTGTTCCAAAAAAAGATGTAGCTAGTTTAATATTTTAATATGGCTTGGTTTTATTTTATTATTGATTCAAACAAGTTTATGATTAGCCGATTAGGTATGCAGATTTTCATGTAAAAATATTAGTATATGTTGGCTCACCTTCTGCATGTCGCCATGGAATAACTTATGATGTTTCATGTAATGAGTTGCTGACTTTTCTTCTTATCATACAACATCAGCCACGTATTACTGAAACAAAATCCTACTTGTGGGGTTTCTAATCTCTACTGGAGCTTACAGATTGAGCATCTGTAACAAATTCTTGAAACAAATATATTTTATGTCAACTGCCCAGGCTTTTGATTCTATGCGGAAGGTCCAAATCATTATTTTTATCATTTTGGCAGTAAGCCAATAGCTAGAAGCGAGACAATATTTTTGAAACTTAGTCGATATTTATGTCTATTTGGGCTGGGACGCACGAGAAAATGGTAACTGAGGGCACATGTTGCCCCTAATGTTATTTCTGTTGTTTTGTTTCGAAGTAGGTATATGTAGAGATAGAGTACACTTGTCCGAACACCAATAAAGAAAGTGGTATGTCTGATGGACTGCCTCCTTAGAGAGTTCTTAGTTGACTTCAACAATTTTAACTGCGGGCTCGCTTTCCCAATTGCTGCTATTTACTTACTGATTGATATTTCAACTTTCAGTTTATCATTTGCTTATTCATTGTGTAAGTGATTTGACTCTGCGATGACATGTATCAAATTGCTTGGCTGACAGCGGGAAGCACGGAGGCAGCACTGGCGGCTCGCCATCAGCATGTCCTCATCAGGCAGGTGCTGGAGATGCAGTGGTCGATGCCGGAGCCCCCCTGTCCCCACCGACGGCCTCAGGTCCCAAATGACAGAGGGGCACCGGCTCTTATGGCGACTCAAGCAACAGCCTTTCTACCAGACATCAGTTCCCTGAACAATTCTCTTCGGCACTGCTTCGCTGCAGATTAGCTAACTATTACAAAGCGTCGCAGAAAATTTTAGTGATGTCCAGAAGAAATAATTTTTAAGAAAAACAATTCGGAGGCAGGCAAGAGGTATGAGAGTAATCAGGGCAATTCTTACTATCCAAGAACTGATTCATTCAGTTAGTTGAATCATTGGGGGAACAATGTAATACATTTTATTCCCCCAATATGACTATGCCTTTTCCTTAATTCAGGTTATTTTTGTTGCGACATAAAATTGTGTAAACGTGATTATGAGATGTATTGTTGCTACGTAAAATTGTGTAAATGTGATCATGTGATTTATTCTTGCATAGCTCGTAGTATAAGTTTATATTGCAAGTACAAAAGGTTGCGTCAGATGAACACAAGCGTTTGAATTACATTTAAGATGCAAAAGCCGTCACATGAACACAGGCAGTGGCGTACATGACTGATTCAGTTCGGAAGCATGATGTAAAATTACAACACATGCAGTAACACAAGCATGGTACGAACTGGATTCAGTTCGGATGCGAAGTAAAATTACAACACACGCACAACTGTTGAGGCCGTTACTGAGTGAACGTGCTAGTTGAATGGATGACGTAAAATTACAACACATGCAGAACTGCTCGGCTCCTACGAGATGGACTGGGTGCGCCGTGCGCGCGATGGAGAACTGGCATGGCGCGGCCGATGGCTCGGGTGCAGAATAATATTCTGCTCCCAGGGAGTCAAATAGCACGTCTCTATATATATATATATATATATATAAAATAGTCTGCTATCATGGGTGATAGCTACGCACCTGCATCTAGCCATTGAATCACTCTATAGAACATTTTAAACCCTACATCTAAACTGACGCCGTTAACAGACCCGTCCCCGAAAAATCCACTGAGAGCATCTACTCGTGCGACCCCCACCAAGGCACCAATCCACCCCACCCAATCTGCTCATCTTCCTCCCCTCCACTGCACTCCCGTTGTGCCGCCGCCCCTTCCCTAGAGTCCTTCTCCCACGACCGCGCGCCTCCGGCCAAACTACACCACGCACGCGCTCCTGACCATGAACCCCGCCCGGCGCACTGGCATCCCGGCGCCGCACGGGTCACAAGCCGAGGTGTAGGTGAGAAGAGGACGCGGCTTTCCCGGGCGTCCATGGGGCTCCAGCAGGCGGCGTTGGTTGAGGAGAAAGGAGAAGTCAGGGTCGAGGCACGCGCGAGGTCGACTGCTGCTTTTTTCGATCTGGACGCACTTCACCTCCTCTTTTCCGATCCAGATTTTTCCTCACTGTTTGAGGGAATCATGTCGTTTAGTTCGTACATGATGTGTTCCACATCTAGATCCCATGTTTATCTTCGAGAAAAGATGGAGACTTGTTCCGTGACTAGTTCCGATTTCCTGGTTCGGTGTTAAACACGGAAAGATGGAGCATTGTTTCATGTCTGCCACTAGTAGATTTGTTTTGTGCTCGAGGCAGGAGGCTAGGAGCATGATTGCGCGAAGGCTGACATTTTTTTCCATTTGATTTTTCTGCTCATCTCTGCGCGATTGTTAGTCCAGATCTTGAGTTCTTGTGTATCTCTTTCCTGGATTTCTTCTCTCTCCTCCTGGATTCCTGTACTTTAGTGTTGGATCCATGAAAGAATTATTTTGTATTTTACTATTCCACACGATAGTGAGTATGGTACTGAATTCTTCAGCCTTGTTCACCTCTGCCTCGATAGTCCTAAGAAAAAGAAATCTTAGCACTGAATCTGTCATCGGGCCTGTATGTGTACATGCGTCTTCCTTTTTAAGTACTGGTTCTCTGTGGCGACGGCGAGCGATGGGGCCGGCGCATGGATGGCTTGGTCCTTGCGCGGTGGAGGCATTTGTTCTTATGTTTTGTGATTTCTCTTTGAATATGTGCGTTTTGATCTGGTGTAAAGATGCTGATGAATTTTTTTCGTCGTTCACCGTCTGTCCTCTGTGTGCTCTTGGCATTAATTTTAATCGTTAGGTGCTTAATTTTTTGCGTTGAAAATATCCTGTAGTCGGTGATTATTTCCAATCTTTGGCGTTCAGTTTACATGAGATTTGCTCCTTCAAGTCAGCCAAGAAAATTTCCACGGCTTGGTGAGTTGGTTTGATTCAAAATGCCCAAATTTGCTTTGTGACTCTCTCTCTCGGTTGTTCCTATCTGAATATGTGCATTTTAATCTGGTCCAAAGATGCTTCTGAAACTTTTTATTCGTTGACTGTGGATGACATCTATGCATCAGTATGGTTTGGTGTCCTTGTCGATTTATTCACTGTCAATTATCTTTTTTGGATCAGTATGGGTTTATTTGTTGACTTTCTTGTTGATCCCCCGAGTGTCACTATACGAAGTGCGCTTCCCAGATTTTTTTTATTCGACTTCTTGTTCAGATTGGTAAAACGGATCTGCTTCATCTCTATTTTCTGGATTAGCAAAAGTTGCCAAATAAATTGCGCTGAAACTAGCGATTTGTGATTTAGACATGTCCAATGCTCAACTTCCGACAGAAGTTGCAAAAAAAAAAATTTCGGCTCGTCTGAATCTTGCCCGGCCAAGCCAGTGTGCGAAAAGCAGGCTGTATACTTGATATTTTTCCAAGATGTTCAGATTGGTAAAAACGTTTAAACTAAGCTATGGTTCTTCAGATATTTTCTTTCTGTAGGGTTCACAATTCAGATTCGAAACACTGGAATAATTTGTGTTTTCCATCTGAAGTTTCTGCATTTAGTCGGAGGCCGAGGCCAGAAAAGGACCATCATTAGAGGAGTTATTTATTGATCCAGATTTGATTCAGCTCTTCTTTTTCGATCTTGACCGTTCAAGGAAATTGGGTCAATATTGATAATTTCTGTTCATGGTGTGTTCCCGGTCAAGATCCCCATGTTCATTCAAATGAAGGGTGAACTTTATGATGGAAAAGTTATTTAATTATTGTTTTTTTTGATCCAGATCCTATGTACATCCAACATTCAAACTTCCCCGCTAATTATTTACTACTAATTTTCTGTCCTGTTAAATTTCTCTCCCCTAATTATTCTGCGCAAGGTTGGAGCAGGAGGGGTCAAATCCATTTTATGTACTCCCTCCGTCCATAAATAGATGGCAAAGATTTGTCTAAATTTAGATGTATCTATACACTAAATCATGGCTAGATACATTCAAATTTAGACAAACTTTTGGCATCTATTTATGGACAGAGGTAGTACTAATAATTAATTAATTAGAGGTAGTAAAGCTGAGCGATAATTTTATACGAAACTAAAAAGATGCACTCCATGGAGCGGGTACAAACTTCAAACTAGTGTAGCTGAGACTGCCCTCATCCTACCAGACATGGTACGACCGCAAGTCAAAAAGAAAAGAAACAAGCACACAAATCAGGCCGGGTGCAAAGGATAATGAGGACGGCTGGTTAACGGCAAACAGACGGATGCACGAATCTTTAGAAACGATCTGACGATGACCACAGCGTGCGTAGCTACCACCCTAGATATATATATAGTGCAGGCAATGAACGAGATGGGGTAGAAATAAATCACTTACAGAACGTAGCAACTGATGATAGATTTGTCGAGCTCGCGCAGATTGAAAAGCTGAAACAATTCACTCAGATGAACTGTTACATAGTAATGTTTGAAGTGATGCTCATGTCTAACTTCCGCATAAATATATTCTTTGGCGTTTTTATTTTTTATGTAACCCTTGTACCAACTTAGCAGACTTTTCATTTGTGGAGGTAGATCCTCTTCCTGCGCAGGCTCGATGAGAGACCCATTCGGCACATATGTAATTACTACCTCCCTCACTGGCGCCTCATCAAGGCCTAACAGTGCACGAAGAGTCATACCGATCAGGGCCGCTTGTTCTCTGGCACCCGTTACGGTCATTCCCTGTTCTGCCGCAGCTGCTATGATTGTGGGGTCCATTAGTTCAGCATCCGGACCGGCGGTTTTCACTATGAGCGGGGCGATCGATTGTTTACTTTGTTCCCCGAGCTGGGCAACTCGTTTCCGCTTTTTTACTTGCTAATTCTTTCTCGGCCTCCTCCAAGGCTTTCTTCTCCTGCTTCTCCGCCAACTCTTTCTTCTCCTTCAACATGAGTGCTTGCCTACGAAGTTCACGTGCATAGTCGTCAGGCAGATTCTTCGTGGCTTGGGACGGTGTGCTCAAAAATGACTTAGCCCACTTCTTTTCCTTGTCAGAATATACTGGCTTGGGCTCGGGCTTTCTTCTCGCCTTCGATTCCGCTCTCCATTTCTCATGGTGATCAGCCGCGGCCGCGTCGACTTCCTCGGCACTACGTTCCGAAGGCCTTGTGGGGAGAGGCTTCAGTGATGGCTCCGGTACCTTTGTGATCTTAGGTACATAAGGGTCCCGGTTAATAGTCCAGGTGTCGAGGGTACTCCTCGCCAATGCCCTCCGATAGGGGCTTAGGGTTGATGAAATCCTGCAAGCTGACACGAGACATCGGTTCACAGACAAGCGGGGAGAGTGATTTACCCAGGTTCGGGGCCCTCGATGAGGTAAAACCCTTACGTCCTGCCTGTCTGTTCTTGATTATGATGATAATGGGTTACAATGGGGTGCCGAATAGTTCGGCTAAGATCTCGTCGAGATGGCTATTGCTAAGGTGACCTAGCTCTAAGCTTCTGCTGGCTAAGATTACTAAGATTGATTGTGTCCCTCGGCAGCCCCTCTCCTAGCCTTTATATAGGAGGCTAGGTCTCAAGAGGTCTCACCGAGTACGACTAGGTTTACAGTAGTTTTAGATTCGATCTTTCCTTGTTCGATCGCTTCCTTGTCTTGCCCGTCAAGGAACCTTCACGGTGCGCCGCCCTACCGGCCCATCTCGCCTTCGAGTGTCTTCATGGGCCTCCAATTAGTCAATACGGGATAGGGTAATGTGGGTTGCCCGAAGGGTAGTGCCCACGTCGGTAGCCCCCGAGTGTCTAGCCGAAGATAGTTCGGGTAGAGACTAAAGCATGTCTTCTCCCGATGTTCTTCTCCTTCATTGTCCTTGTTCATCTTGAATCTGCTCCGTCTTCATTTTATCGGGTGCGCGTCGGCGCTCCCGATGGGAGTAGCCCCGAGTCTAGGTACGGATGCTCGCAGTCCGTGCGTAGACTCAAGTTGTACCACTCGAATATTCTCCTCTCGCCGATGTTTTCCACAGGTCTTCATAGGTCATCCGATATATTTTCTTTATGCAAAGGATAATGAGTAACGTGCCCAACTCGTTGTTTGGTTAACTCGCCGATGGCAAAACAACGTTACCCTACACAGAATCAAGTCCTCGAGCATGATCCTGGAGTGCAAAAAACTTCTATCGGGTGCACGCCGCGCTCCCGATGGGAGTAGCCCCCGAGTCTGGGTGCAAGTGCTTGTAACCGAGTGCAGACTCGAACCTTCTTCCTTCGACTGTTCATTCTGTCGAGTCTTCATTTTATCGGGTGCGCGCCAGCGCTCCCGATAGGAGTAGCCCCCGAGTCTAGGTGCGGATGTCTGCAGCCGGGCGTAGACTCAAGTCCTTCATCCGATAACTTTTTATTTTTCCTTCGAATGCTTCAAGGGTTTTTTTATGACATCACTGTTGACATGTAACTGCTGTGGGCCGATTGACAGAACTTGACCTGACGGGCCCACCCTAGCTCTGCGCGGGCAGTTTTTAGGGCTTGACCAATGCACGCGTGGCGATCGAGGCGTCTCCTCGATTTTCGCACGACGTGGGAATAATGGGCCGCCGGTTCCATTTTTTCTTCAAGCGCCACGTGTACAGTCAGATCCGCTCCACTCCCCACGATGCTTTGTGGAGTTATGGCCACGATTGAACACGAATTCTTACAGGATAAATAGGGGGCTTCTTCTCTTTTTATCTTTTACCCCGTTTACTGCTCATCTTCTCCCTCAAGCCTCCCTGTTCCTCTGCCTCTTCACCAGAAGCTCCGCTCACTATGGGCAAGAAGAAGAGCGGCAGTACCTCGGAGGCGGGCAAAGTTAGCCGCGATTGGAGCGCCTCCGCCATTTCCAACCGCGACATCAGCATACTTCGCGCTCTCGGCTTCATCTCCGCATCTGAGGATGACATTCGTCTCCCAGGTTCGGTTTCTCGCCCAAAGCCCCCGAAGGGCTTCACTGTCATGTTCGTTGCTTTCCTGTTTCGTGGCCTTTCTCTTCCGGCCCACGAGTTTCTTCGCTCCCTCCTTTTCTTCTATGGGATTCAGCTCTGGCAGCTGACCCCAAATTCCATCCTCCACCTTTCCATTTTTATTACCGTCTGCGAGGCCTTCCTCGGCATTGAGCCTCACTGGGGCCTTTGGAGGAAGATCTTTTATGTGAAGCGTCACAACGACAGCAATGCCCCCCCGTTGTCGGTGGCGTCGGCTTCGTCGTCAGGAAGGAGGTCGACTACTTCGACTACCCGATGAAGGAATCCGTCCAAGGCTGGCGCAACAAGTGGTTCTACCTGCGAGATCCCGTCGTTCATGGGCGGCGTTCGAATCTCCCTCTTTTTGATGACGTCTTGGTAGCTCATAAGAAGAAGTCTTGGCAAAACGCCCTTTCTCCCGAAGAAAAGGCGACAGCCGATGAACTATTTGAGCAGATAGTCACTTTGAAGAATACAGGAGGCCTGACGATGTGCGGCACTGAAGTAGTTTCAGTGTTCCTACAACGTCGAGTGCAGCCGCTGATGTCCCGGCCTCACCAGTTGTGGCTTTATACTGGCAAAAGCGACAAGTCAAGGATCAACTCTGCCGACCTATCGGCAGATGAGCTTCGAGACGAAGTTCGTCGCCTAACATGCCTTAGTACGAAGGACACCATTGTCTTGACATCGGCCCGTCCTCCTTATGATCTCGATCACCTCCCGTCCGAGGTAACTTTACCATTCCTCATTTTCTGTTATTATTTCTTTTCCTGTCTGTGCCTTACAAGTTTCTCTCCTTCTACAGGCTCCCACTGTTGCCCAATGTTATCCTCCCTCACCCGAGAGCGGCGTGGTACTGGAGGATGACGACGATGATTCTGAGGGAACCGAGGACGTTCACACGTTCTTGAGGATAGCGATGTCCAAGAGGAGGAAGCTGCCGAAGATGACGCCTTCCTCAGGAGCAGGCGTCGTAAGCAGGTACATGATGATCTTATCACATCGGCTGAATCAAGTCCCAGAGGAGGAGATAATGATGCCGATGAAGCTGCTTCGCCTCCTCCTGCTAAGAAGAGTTCAACAAGTTTCTTCATGGACGAAGATGATCTGGACCTGTGAGCATCTATACTCTTTTTCTTGTTAGTTTATTTCCTGTCATCCTGCACGCTAACTGTGCACTGTACTTAAGTAGCTCTGATGATGACGATGTTCCTCTCGCGAAGAGGGCCAAGCTAGCCTCTAAGAGAGCAGCATCGGCTAAGGAACCAAATCCTTCTCCTGCCAAGTCAACACCTCCTTCACGAACGGGTGTGGAGAAGGTCCCAGTATCGAGAGTTATTCCTCCTGATGATGCTCCCACCCCGTCGGCTGGCCGTGATCATGTGAGTACTTAGTCTATCTGGCTTTGCCGAGTTTCTATCGTCTGACTCCTCTTGATTTTTTCTGGCTGCAGCCGATTTACGCTACGGTCGACGCCGTGGCGGATTTTGCTGAACAATTCACTCGTCTTGAGGCCGAAAACTCCCAACTTCGGAAGGTCGTCAAATCTTCGGCTGATCAGGTAGTCGAGGCCAACAGGCTTGCTACCGATGCCAAGAATGAGAACGCCTTGTTGAAGGAAGAAATGAAGAGGCTGAAGCGTCAGATGAAGGATGATCAGGATGCTAGGCGTGCAGCGGCAGCTGCAATCGATGAGAAGGAAGGTGTCCTCCGTGAATCCGTCAAGAATTTACTGGGTAAAAATCCTCATGATATTCCGCTTCTTTCTTGATGTTTCTTCATTGATTACTGATACGTCTCTCTTTCAGAGGCCGCCAATATAACTGTCAGCCGATGCCATCAGCTTCGGGAGGACTCCACAGCCGATGCTTTGTCACTTGCCGCTGAGTCTAATATCCAGGTCCTTAGACTACTGCAAAAGACCAAGGGAGCGCTGTTGAAGCTATACTCGATGATCTTCCCAAAGATGAAGCTGGACAAGACTCTCGATGAGATGGCGGAAGCTTTCCTTGTCGATCCTTCCGAGCCCGTGGAGGTACTGAAACGCCGCAGCCGCTTGATTGGAGCGGTTCTTACTTTTCAGTTGCTTATGGGCCATGGGATGGGGTCGGAATTGGAGGAGTTTTCTAAGGCACTGCCGGTTGATGATGAAAACCATTTGGTCGATCTTGAGCCTTTCAAGAGATCGGCAATAACTTGCGCCAACCGACTTCTGAAGCTGGTGGATGAAGCACGATCCGAGCCCGTTCCTGAGTCTACTGGTTTATAGTCGGCGAATCCTTGAACTGTTATTTGACTTGTTGTACATAAGATCATCCGTGACTCGAAAAATTCGGCTCTGTTGCCAGTTTAAACATCCTTTTGTCTGTATGATGTGTGCTCAATGCTCCCGATGGGAGTTTTTATATTAATGCTTTTATCTGAACCGAGGACTGTACTGCAGATTCCTTCATCTTCTTCCCGTGCCGAGCTCTTTCCGAACCCTTCGAGTAATGACGAGTCAGACCTTGTTCGTCCCTTACGTGATCAGGTATCTTCTCTAAATAAAGACATCACTTCTCTTCGTGCGATGGCTGCCTTGGTGAAGAAAAAGGGAGAGATGGCGACTGCTGTCGAACAATACGCTCTCGATGGTCTTCATGTTGCTACCGAAAGCTTGGGCTGTAAGTATTAGCCTATCTTATGATTTCTGGCATAGCTTGAATGTTTTATCTGACATTCATTCCCTTTCCAGTCGTAGCTTCGGATGCAGCTGAAGAGGACAAGAAGATTCATGAAGAGGTTGAGGCGATGACCGATGTTGCGCATCCAACACATGGTTTATGGCTGCATCGTCCGAAGGCCGTCGTCATGGCGAAGTTTAAGTATCGGGTGATGAAGGCGCATTACTATTTTGATAAGTACTATGCCCATCTTACGATGGTTTGGAACACCTTGTTTCCTCTGGACCAAGCACCCGGAACCTTGTCTGGCTTGTTCACCCGATTCAAGTCTCCTGAGAGGATTCGACAGCTGGTGCGGAAAGAGCTTCTGGCTAGTGCTGAGCTTGCCTTTGCTTCAATATTGGCGTGCCATCCAACTCTAGACTTGAGAGCCGTAGCAAATACTGAAAGAGATTTAAGCCAGTACTATGATGTTGCTAGAGGCCCTGCTTACACCGTCGTTTCTCGGATGGAATCATGCCTTGAAAAGGAACTGAAGGCCCACTGGGACCGGGGAACCCGATTATAAATGTAATAACCTTGTATTTGCATAAGATTGTTTACTGCGTACGCTGCACGCTATGTTTTATTGTCGAGTGCGGCTGAGTGATCAGTTCAACCTGCTTTCTCGACGACTTCGTTGAATTTTATGCAATGTTATTGCGAAGTCGATATGTAATTTATTCGAGAGTTTGGCTTCGTCACGCGGTGCACCGGTTTGAGCCTTATCTTGTAATAATGTAACCATCGACTGCAGCACTCGCGTATTTTTCGAGGCTTGGATTGGTTGTTTTTGTGTGTCATTAATCTTAGCTCTCGCTGAGAGTATTTAATTAATGACACTGTGTAAGCATATTTCTTTTGGGCCAGCGCTCCCGATGGGAGTTAGAGCCGATGGTAGGGGCTCCAAACGTTATGTTCGGATGCCAAAGCCTGAAGCAAAAAAAGGTAGAAAATCTGATTAGATCTTTATTCATAATGTAAAAGCAACCTCATAGGCCGTTGACAAAACAATCGTGTCCTATGTATAGAACCGTCGCAATTGCGCGATGTTCCACGGATTCTCGACGTCTTTCCCTGAAGCTGGATTTTTGAGCCGATAGGCTCCTCCTGGTATCACTTCGGTGATGATGTATGGTCCTTCCCATGGAGATTCTAGCTTCAGGGGTCTTTTTTGCTTCAGCCGCAGTACCATATCCCCAACATTGAAACTTCGACTGCGTATTCGTCGGCTGTGGTAGTTTCTCAGCGCTTGCTGGTACACCGTTGTTCTTGCCAAGGCGATATCTCGTGCTTCGTCAAGGAGATCTGTGATAACCCGAATTATGTAGTTATTAATTAATTTAAGTTAATTGATAATTTGCAGCAAATGATTTTATTGTGTTGCCCGTCTCTTATATTAAAATTAGAGGTATAGCTTTGCATGCACTAAAACGTAGAGGAGTTTTAAAATAAAATAAAAATTAAGAGAACCTGATTTGTTTGTGCTCAAACGATTGTAGTATTATTATATCATTTGAGCTAGCTAGAAGAGCTAGTAGCAGTACGTTGTGTATAACCGCATATAGAATTTAAAAGAAATCGAATAGGAGTGCAGCTTTGCCTCTGACTTGCATGTCGGCTGGCTTTATCATGACACTTGATCGTGTAGAGCCAACGTGGCTTAATACTAGATGCGCTGGCAGCATAGGAGAGGCTAGGAAATCCAATTTCTCTGCCTTGTTTTATTGCATGGTTTCCACGTATAGTCCAGCTCAGGCGGCAAACGTCCAGACTCAGATATTTTGCTTAGTGAACCGACGTGTTGTCTACTATAAATAGCTGCCCTTGCTGCACACTAAGCACTGTCTCACACAACCTCGATTCGGCCAGTCTATGAGAGAAAGAAGTAGATACATAGAGTCAAGAGAGGTTATGCTGGTGAGAGGAGAGACGCCGATGAAATACCAAGGGAGATGCTGCTGAAATATATATAGAGTAGAGCCGATGCGAGAGTGCATGGAGGATAGCAGTATTTGTACTGCCATCTGTTTTTGTTTGCCGGGTTTCGTTGAAGATCATATTATTGATCTGCTATCTTTATTTAAGGCAAGCTGCTTATACATCTCTCGTATATATTGTGAAGTAGATTATGTTGTTAAAGTTATATTGTAGTTTTGGTAGAGACATGTGAGCATTCCGTTAAAGTATTAGTGATTTAATACGCCGGTGTCGGTATGTGGTGATGGATCCGCTGGAGCCACCAATACGAGCCGGGTATTTAACACAAGTATAGATTTGGAAAGTGAACATCGAGAATACATGTTTTTATAAGAGAAAACTTGGTGCTACGAAGGTAAACATATTGTACCGGTCACAGTTCAGGTATGGGACTGACTGAGTTCTCCGCTAGGGACGGCCCTGTTGTGGAACGTGTCGATGATGGATCCGTAGGAGCGATCGACATCAGTAGGTTCAGGTGTCCGGGTTCTAGTGGGCCAAAGGGCTCTGCTCCTCTAGCGCCTGTGTGGTGCTAGTTGAGGCTGTCGATGTCGGAGTACCCCTCTGCAGAGTGTAAAAGTGTGAATTTCACCCCTGTGATTCCCGGGTAGGGAAACTTACTTTCATATGTGGCACCATGACTTATAAATTGCCTAATACCTTAACCACATGTTGCTGTTTTTCGAAAAGCATTTCTATTTTACATTTTATATGATTGTGTATAATCGGTTTGTTGAGTATGACTTGTTGTACTCATCCCAGCTCTCAATGTTTTTATCAGAGTTGCGCAGCAGAAGAGTTCGTCAATCGGAGTTTAGGCGGAACCAACGGGTGGAAATCGACTTAGAGAATCTAGTTGTAGCCTTGTGTAAATGTAAAAGAAATGTATAATATGATGTATGTGAGCTTCTCGTGATCCACTGTGCTGGTTATTGCCTGCATTTTTAGCCTTGCGCGAGTATAAGCCTCTCGGTTTATAGGCGCGCGGCGGCTGTCTCGTCCAGGCCCGATCTCGGGGCGTGACAGTTAAAGTGGTATCAGAGCTCTAGGTTTATGATACGCGGGGAAAATGGGTAGATCATAGATATTACGACTAGCAATCGTTGGTATTTTTTTTATCTTATATGTGCATGCTATAAAACTGAATTTGCTGCTTGTTGTTTGATTTGTAGATTGCCATGACCGAACTAGATATTGTAGACATCGTCTAGTAAGAAAATTTGCACCCCTTACTTCTTGTTCTGAACTTAGTCGTTTGCTTTTGCTACATGATTAATCTATAGAGTTGGGTATATTTTTTTGCCATACATACTAAGTTCGTGAGCTTTACATTGAGAACCTTATTTTCTTTTTTAGAAAACTGCCTAAGCTTGAATATTTTGCAAGTTTTACAATTTGATAACATGACACAATCTGTTGTTAGTTTTAAGGAAAAATTGTAAGTTTGTTTTTGTGTTGAATTTCGGGGACGAAATTCTTATAAGGTGGGGAGGATGTGATAACCCGAATTATGTAGTTATTAATTAATTTAAGTTAATTGATAATTTGCAGCAAATGATTTTATTGTGTTGCCCGTCTCTTATATTAAAATTAGAGGTATAGCTTTGCATGCACTAAAACGTAGAGGAGTTTTAAAATAAAATAAAAATTAAGAGAACCTGATTTGTTTGTGCTCAAACGATTGTAGTATTATTATATCATTTGAGCTAGCTAGAAGAGCTAGTAGCAGTACGTTGTGTATAACTGCATATAGAATTTAAAAGAAATCGAATAGGAGTGCAGCTTTGCCTCTGACTTGCATGTCGGCTGGCTTTATCATGACACTTGATCGTGTAGAGCCAACGTGGCTTAATACTAGATGCGCTGGCAGCATAGGAGAGGCTAGGAAATCCAATTTCTCTGCCTTGTTTTATTGCATGGTTTCCACGTATAGTCCAGCTCAGGCGGCAAACGTCCAGACTCAGATATTTTGCTTAGTGAACCGACGTGTTGTCTACTATAAATAGCTGCCCTTGCTGCACACTAAGCACTGTCTCACACAACCTCGATTCGGCCAGTCTATGAGAGAAAGAAGTAGATACATAGAGTCAAGAGAGGTTATGCTGGTGAGAGGAGAGACGCCGATGAAATACCAAGGGAGATGCTGCTGAAATATATATAGAGTAGAGCCGATGCGAGAGTGCATGGAGGATAGCAGTATTTGTACTGCCATCTGTTTTTGTTTGCCGGGTTTCGTTGAAGATCATATTATTGATCTGCTATCTTTATTTAAGGCAAGCTGCTTATACATCTCTCGTATATATTGTGAAGTAGATTATGTTGTTAAAGTTATATTGTAGTTTTGGTAGAGACATGTGAGCATTCCGTTAAAGTATTTGTGATTTAATACGCCGGTGTCGGTATGTGGTGATGGATCCGCTGGAGCCACCAATACGAGCCGGGTATTTAACACAAGTATAGATTTGGAAAGTGAACATCGAGAATCCATGTTTTTATAAGAGAAAACTTGGTGCTACGAAGGTAAACATATTGTACCGGTCACAGTTCAGGTATGGGACTGACTGAGTTCTCCGCTAGGGACGGCCCTGTTGTGGAACGTGTCGATGATGGATCCGTAGGAGCGATCGACATCAGTAGGTTCAGGTGTCCGGGTTCTAGTGGGCCAAAGGGCTCTGCTCCTCTAGCGCCTGTGTGGTGCTAGTTGAGGCTGTCGATGTCGGAGTACCCTCTGCAGAGTGTAAAAGTGTGAATTTCACCCCTGTGATTCCCGGGTAGGGAAACTTACTTTCATATGTGGCACCATGACTTATAAATTGCCTAATACCTTAACCACATGTTGCTGTTTTTCGAAAAGCATTTCTATTTTACATTTTATATGATTGTGTATAATCGGTTTGTTGAGTATGACTTGTCGTACTCATCCCAGCTCCCAATGTTTTTATCAGAGTTGCGCAGCAGAAGAGTTCGTCAATCGGAGTTTAGGCGGAACCAACGGGTGGAAATCGACTTAGAGAATCTAGTTGTAGCCTTGTGTAAATGTAAAAGAAATGTATAATATGATGTATGAGAGCTTCTCGTGATCCACTGTGCTGGTTATTGCCTGCATTTTTAGCCTTGCGCGAGTATAAGCCTCTCGGATTATAGGCGCGCGGCGGCTGTCTCGTCCAGGCCCGATCTCGGGGCGTGACAAGATCGACAACATCTTGTAGCGCGATGTTGGAGGAGGACTGTGTGTATGCTGTCACTCGAGGCGCTTCAAATCGGACGTCGGCTGGTAGGACTGCTTCGGCTCCGTGCACCAAGAAGAATGGAGTATATTGAGTCGACCTGTTGGGTGTAGTACGCAAACTCCGGAGTACGGATGGTAACTCTTCGACCCGAGCTCCGGCTGCGCCTTTAAGGCGTTTCTTGAGGCCATCTCCTATTAGACCATTGATCCTTTCCACCTGGCCGTTGGTCTGGCGGTGAGAGACTGATGCGAATTTCAATTTGATTCCTCCATCATCACAAAATTTCCTGAACTCCTCGGAATCAAAATTGGAGCCGTTGTCTGTGACGATGCTGTGGGGCATACCGAATCGACAAGTTATTCCCTTGAAGAATTGAACCGCTGTTTCAGCTTTTTGGTTTCGCACAGGTACTGCCTCGATCCACTTAGTGAATTTGTCGACTGCAACCAACAAGTACGTGTGTCCTCCGGGTGACGATCTTGGCAGCGGTCCAACTTGATCGAGTCCCCATTGAGCGAAAGGCCATGCCAAGGGTATTGTCATTAGGTCCGTTGCAGGAGCGTGTGGTTTTGGTGAAAAACGTTGGCAGGGATCGCACTTCATGACTAGATCCCTAGCATCCGACGCTGCCGTTGGCCAGTAAAATCCTGCCCTAAAGGCTTTTGCCACAAGGGCCCTGCTCCCTGCATGATGCCCGCAGGTTCCTTCGTGTATCTCGCGCAACAGTGCTTTTCCATCGTCAATGGCGATGCACCTTTGGAAGATCCCTGAGATGCTACGCTTGTAAAGCTCACCATTTATCACGGTGAAGGCCTTTGAGCGTCTGACGATTCGCCTAGCTTCCACAGAGTCCTCTGGCAGCTCTTGCTTTGTCAGATACGCTAGGAACGGTTTGGTCCATAGTGGCTCGAGGAGGAGGACTTGTTCGGCAGGAGGAGTTGGAGATTCTTCAGCCGAAGGAGTTTGCTTTGAGCTTGCCTCTAATTCATCAGCCGATGATTTTGGAGGTGCCGACGTCTTTTCTTTTATCGATCGTTGAGTGATCACTTCGTAAAACACTCCGTCTGGGATGGGGGAGCATGTGGACCTGATGTTTGCCAAAGTGTCGGCTTCCTCATTACTGGCTCTGCCGATATGTTTGAGCTCGCATCCTTCGAATTTAGCTTCCATATTCTGATACAGCTGCCGGTAGGCGATCATGTTGTTGCTGACTGCGTCGCATAGGTTCATCGACTGCTGCACCACCAAGTTTGAGTCTCCGTAGATCTCCAGACGAGTAGCACCACACGCCTTTGCCATTTTCATTCCGTGCAACAGCGCTTCGTATTCTGCTTCGTTGTTTGTCGGCAGAGAGAAATTCATGCGCAGTATATACTTCATCTTATCTCCCTGTGGTGATATCAGCACCACCCCTGCTCCTGCACCTATACTCCGTTTTGACCCATCGAAGTACATTATCCATGACCCTGACATGTCGGGTACTGCCGGCGTCTGTGATTGGATCCAATCTGCCACGAAATCTGGGAGGATTTGGGATTTTATCGCCGTTCGATTAACGTAAGTTATGTCATGTGGCGCTAGTTCAATAGCCCATTGGGATACTCGACCCGTGGCTTCCGGATTGGTCATTATGCTCTTCAGGGGTGCTTCGCTTATAACTTTAATCGGGTGCTCCGTGAAGTAGTGCCGCAACTTGCGAGCCGACCGCCATACTGCATACGACAGCTTCTGGTGATGGGGATACCTCTGCCTTGCAGGAGTGAGCACTTCGCTGAGGTAATAAAGGGGCCTCTGCACACCATGAACTCTCCCTGCTTCCTCTTGTTCGACGACTAAAACGCTGCTGAAGACTTGTGCTGTTGCAGCTATGTACATGAGCAATGTCGCCTTCTCGCGCGGAGTCACGAGCACTGGGGAGGTCGATAAGATTTCCTTCAAGTTGTCGAAGGATTCCCGTGCCTCCTTTGTCCACTCGAATTTTTCCGACTTTTTCATCAGGTTGTAGAAGGGCAAAGCTTTCTCCCCTAGCTTTGCAATGAACCCGCTGAGTGCTGCTAGCCGGCTCGCCAACCGCCGCACTTGGTGCAGATTCTTTGGCGGCTCCATATCAAGAATAGCTTTGATCTTTGAGGGATTGGCTTCGATTCCTCTGGCTGATATGAAGTACCCAAGTACTTGTCCTCCCGGCACTCCGAAGAAGCATTTTTTGGGATTCAACTTGATTTTGTATCTGTCCGCATTGTCGAAGGTTTCCCGTAAGTCATCGATGAGTGTGGCTGCGTGCTTCGTTTTCACCACGATGTCGTCGATGTAAACTTCAATATTTCTTCCAATCTCGCTCCGCGAGGCAAGCTTGCATGCAGCGTTGATAAGTAGCTCCTGCATTTTTCAACCCGAAGGTCATGACGTTGTAGCAGAAAACGCCGTGCGGAGTGATGAACGCGGTTAGCTCCTGGTCTTCCTTCTTCAGCTTAATCTGATTGTACCTGGAGTATGCATCGAGTAAAGAGAGACGGTCGCACCCGGCCGTGGAGTCGACTATCTGGTCTATTCGAGGCAGTGGGAAATGATCTTTCGGGCAGTGCTTGTTAAGGCTGGTGTAATCGATGCACATGCGGAGGGCGGTTGTGTCCTTCTTTGGCACCATGACGGGATTGGCCACCCACTCAGATTCCTTAAGCTCCCGAATAAATCCTGCCTTGCGGAGCCGATTAACTTCTTCGCCAATTGCTCTTCTCTTCAGTTCAGAAAATCGTCGCATTGATTGTTGCACTGGTTTGGCTGTCGGGTCAACATTTAGGGCGTGCTCAGCGAGTTCCCTGGGGATACCTGGCATGTCGGATGGTTCCCATGCAAATATCTCCCAGCGCTCACGGAGGAACTCGATGAGCGCGCTTTCCTATGCGTCAGTAAGGTCAGCCGAAGTATTGACCGTCTTCTTCGGATCAGTAGGGTGCACCTGCAGCTTCTTAGTTTCCTTTGCAGCATCAAACTCATCGGATCTTACGTTTTGATTGTCGGCTGGTGGTTGTGTGTGGTCTGTGACGGTATCGATCGCGTTGAGTTCTTTTTTGGCTCCAAACTTCGAAGCGATCTTCTGGAATTCCCTGTCGCAGTTGTCTGATCGAGCGAAGCTGCCGTGAATGGTTATTGGGGTCCCGTTGTTGCCTGGCATCTTCAGTTTCAAGTATGCATAATGAGGCACGACCATGAATTTAGCAAACGCAGGTCTGCCGAGGATGGCGTGGTACTGAGATTCCCAGTCGACTACCTCGAACTCGATCTTTTCTTTCCTGAAATTACTCGGGCGTGCCGAAGACTACGTCCAATGATGTTTTGCCTAGCGAGTAAGCGGGTCGAGTCGGTATAATGCCGTGGAACCCCGTGTCGATTCTCTTAGCATGTCGACTGTTAAACCCATTGTTCTCATTGTGCTGGCGAATAGCAGGTTCAAGCCGCTTCCTCCATCCATGAATACTTTGCCCATACTATACCCTCCAATCTGTGCTTCAAGGACAAGGGCCGCGTGACCGGGCCTTGGGACAACTTTCGGGTGATCTGCCCTGCTGAAGGTGATGCTTTGTTCTGACCAGTCGATGAAATCCGGCGTATCGACCATGGCGACTTCCGCATATTTTACTTCTCGGGAGAACTTCTTGACTTCTCTCTTCGAAAAACTGGTTTTATGGATCATGCTGATTTGTCCACGTAGTGCTGGGAATACTTCGGCTGGTGCATATTCATCTTTCTCCATTGGCTCGTATGGTTCTGGTACATACGGTTCTGGCGGATGGTCGTAGGACCTTGCCTTCTTCTCCATCATGTGAACTCTTGATATAGCTTCGGCTCTAAGATCATCACAGAACTGTCGAATCTCTAGGAAGTGTCGGCGGTTCCTCAACAAGTGACTGGACTTTTCCCGACCATCCTTTGGATCGAAGTATGAGTGGAGGTAACATGGCGCCTCGAGTTGCTCTGTAGCCGAAAGATACGGAGAACGGGTGCGGCCCCTGATTGCCGATGTGTCGTGGCATCCTTGCTCGAACTGTCGAGGATGAACTGCTCTTCTATCTTCCTTCTCACGGTGTGAGCTTCTTTGTCTCTTTCTTTGTCCAGCCGTGGTGTCGAGATTCCCTCGGTCGCTCCCTTGTATGCTTCTGGGCGAAATTTTTAGGGTTGTCGTTGAAGGGACACCCTCCGGAGGTACGGCCTTTGAGTCGGACGCACTGACCCTAGGGAGGCGAAGGAAACCTCCGGAATCGATGACGAAGTGGACGCCACCGAAAACAGCCTCCGCGTCATGAGATGATGCCATAGGGTTTGGGTGAAGTACTTCGCGGCGCGGCACGAACTCGAAGAACCCGCAGCGGATCGGATCTGTTGACTCTGCTGGCGTTGGTGATTCGAGTAAGAACGCCGCGGACGTGGACCGGTACCGCCGATGACTTGCCTTGTGCCGACAGGCTTCCACAGTACGGCGCCAATTGTCGAGGGTACTCCTCGCCAATGCCCTCCGATAGGGGCTTAGGGTTGATGGAATCCTGCAAGCTGACACGAGACATCGGTTCACAGACAAGCGGGGAGAGCGATTTACCCAGGTTCGGGGCCCTCGATGAGGTAAAACCCTTACGTCCCGCCTGTCTGTTCTTGATTATGATGATAATGGGTTACAATGGGGTGCCGAATAGTTCGGCTGAGATCTCGTCGAGATGGCTATTGCTAAGGTGACCTAGCTCTAAGCTTCTGCTGGCTAAGATTACTAAGATTGATTGTGTCCCTCGGCAGCCCCTCTCCTGGCCTTTATATAGGAGGCTAGGTCTCAAGAGGTCTCACCGAGTACGACTAGGTTTACAGTAGTTTTAGATTCGATCTTTCCTTGTTCGATCGCTTCCTTGTCTTGCCCGTCAAGGAACCTTCTGGTGCGCCGCCCTACTGGCCCATCTTGCCTTCAGGTGTCTTCATGGGCCTCCAATTAGTCAATACAGGATAGGGTAATGTGGGTTGCCCGAAGGGTAGTGCCCACATCACCAGGACTGCTTCTGCTTCTTCGCCGGAGGTGGATTGGGGGGCGGCGTCTGCTTACCCGCCCGGGGCGGACTGGGGGGCGGCGACTGCCTACCCGCCAGAGGTGAATTGGGGGGCGGCGTCGGCTGACGTGAAGGAGGTGTAGGTGAAGCACCACCACCACCACTGCCACCGCCACCACCACCGTAGGGGGTGGACTTGTTGGCCTTGGCGCCTCACCTGGAAACTTGATAAACTTCTTTTGCCATAGAATGAACTGGTGATACGTCTCAAACGTATCTATAATTTCTTATGTTCCATGCTACTTTTATGATGATACTCACATGTTTTATACACATTATATGTCATATTTATGCATTTTCCGGCACTAACCTATTGACGAGATGCCGAAGAGCCGATTGTTGTTTTCTCGTTGTTTTTGGTTTTAGAAATCCTTGTAAGGAAATATTCTCGGAATTGGACGAAATCAACGCCCAGGGGCCTATTTTTCCACGAAGCTTCCAGAAGTCCGAAGAGGAAACGAAGTGGGGCCACGGGGCGACGACACACTAGGGCGGCGCGGCCTGGGCCCTGGCCGCGCCGGCCTGTTGTGTGGGCCCCTCGTAACGCCCCTTGACCTGCCCTTCCGCCTACTTAAAGTCTTCGTCGCGAAACCCCCAATACCGAGAGCCACGATACGGAAAACCTTCCAAAGAAGCCGCCGCCGCCAATCCCATCTCGGGGGATTCAGGAGATCGCCTCCGGCACCCTGCCGGAGAGGGGAATCATCTCCCGGAGGTCTCTTCATCGCCATGATCGCCTCCGGATCGATGTGTGAGTAGTCCACCCCTGGACTATGGGTCCATAGCAGTAGCTAGATGGTTGTCTTCTCCTCATTGTGCTATCATGTTAGATCTTGTGAGCTGCCTATCATGATCAAGATCATCAATTTGTAATCCTTCATGTTGTGTTTGTTGGGATCCGATGAATATTGAATACTATGTCAAGTTGATTATCAATCTATCATATATGTTATTTATGTTCTTGCATGCTCTCCGTTGCTAGTAGAGGCTCTGGCCAAGTTGATACTTGTGACTCCAAGAGGGAGTATTTATGTTCGATAGTGAGTTCATGCCTCCATTAAATCTGGGACAGTGACAGAAAGTTCTAAGGTTGTGGATGTGCTGTTGCCACTAGGGATAAAACATCGATGCTTTGTCTAAGGATATTTGTGTTGATTACATTACGCACCATACTTAATGCAATTGTCCGTTGTTTGCAACTTAATACTGGAAGGGGTTCGGATGATAACCTCGAAGGTGGACTTTTTAGGCATAGATGCATGTCTGGATAGCGGTCTATGTACTTTGTCGTAATGCCCCGATTGAATCTCATAGTACTCATCATGATATATGTATGTGCATTGTTATGCCTTCTTTATTTGTCAATTGCCCAACCGTAATTTGTTCACCCAACATCTGTTTATCTTATGGGAGAGACACCGCTAGTGAACCGTGGACCCCGGTCCTATTCTTTACATCTGAAATACAATCTACCGCAATTGTTCTTTACTGTTCTTCGCAAACAATCATCATCTTCCACACAATACGTTTAATCCTTTGTTTACGAAGCAAGTCGGTGAGATTGACAACCTCACCGTTACGTTGGGGCAAAGTACTTTGATTGTGTTGTGCAGGTTCCACGTTGGCGCCGAAATCCCCGGTGTTGCGCCGCACTACACTCCGCCGCCATCAACCTTCAACGTGCTTCTTGGCTCCTACTGGTTCGATAAACCTTGGTTTCTTACTGAGGGAAAACTTGCCGCTGTACGCATCACACCTTCCTCTTGGGGTTCCCAACGGACGTGTGTCTCACACGCATCAAGCATTTTTTCTGGCGCCGTTGCCGGGGAGATCAAGACACGCTGCAAGGGGAGTCTCCCACATCCAATCTCTTTACTTTGTTTTTGTCTTGCTTTATTTTATTTACTGCTTTGTTTGCTTCTTATATCAAAAACACAAAAAAATTAGTTGCTAGTTTTACTTTATTTACTGTCTTGTTCTCTATATCAAAAACACAAAAAAATTAGTTACTTGCACTTTACTTTTGTTACCATGTCTAGCTCTGCACCTGTTACTTCTTCACCTGAGGAATTAGTCTTCACTTTTAAACAAGGGGATGAGGAGAGTTTTAAAGATGCTTGGTCCAGAATTTTTGATTCTTATCGTAAAGCTGAACCTCAAATGACTCTAAGTTTGCTCCTTAGTAACTTTTATTTTGGGCTTATGATTCGCTATAGATATGCCTTGGATGCTGTAGTGGGAGGAGATTTCCTTCATTGTGATGGGGATCAAGCTTTTAATGCCATAAAAAAATTGGTTGCATCACATAGTTCAGCTAATAACTTTGATTCAGCTCTTATTAGCATTTATAATAGATTAAACACTCTTGAGACAAGTGCATCTTGCTTGGAAAAAAATTATAGTTATGTTCGTAACCGTCTTGATCAAGTTTTGGTGAACTCGAACCTTCAATATGGGACCCTACTATTAAAGTTGTTATAGGTGGTGAAACTTTTCATGCCAATTGTGATATTATGTCTGAATTTTGCCTTATGCCTAAGAGTATTTATGAATCTTTGACACTTTGGGGACTCGTTGAAGGGGGAGAAGGAATAACCCTTATTGATAACTCTGTTATAATTCCTAAGGGAATAGCCGAGGGTGTGCATACAACCATTCTTGGAAGAACGGTATCCACTGATTATCTTGTTATTGAATGTGTAGGAACAGGACAAATCACACTCGGAAGATCCTTGCTGAAACTATTGGGAGCAGTCATAGATGTGGGAGAAGGCACCCTAAAATTCACCTCTACACCGGGAGGTAGACATGTATTCCCTAAACCAAAGAGTAAGAAAAAGAATAAGAAGGGTAGGCGTAAAGCCCGAGGTAATGTTGATGCTTCATCTCTCGATAATACTTGATACACACTTTCTGCGCCTAGCTGAAAGGCGTTAAAGAAAAGCGCTTATGGGAGACAACCCATTATTTTACTTCTGCACTTTGTTTTATATTTGAGTCTTGGAAGTTGTTACTACTGTAGCAACCTCTCCTTATCTTTATTTTATTGCATTGTTGTGCCAAGTAAAGTCTTTGATAGTAAAGCCAATACTAGATTTGGATTGCTGCGCAGAAACAGATTTCTTGCTGTCACGAATTTGAGCAGTAGTCTCTGTAGAAAATTTATAAAAATCTGCCAATTTACGTGGGTGATCCTCAGATATGTACGCAACTTTCATTCAATTTGGGCATTTTTATCTGAGCAAGTCTAGTGCCTCTTAAAAATTCGTCTTTACGAACTGTTCTGTTTTGACAGATTCTGCCTTTTATTTCGCATTGCCTGTTTTGCTATGTTTGATGGATTTCTTTGTTCCATTAACTTTCAGTAGCTTTGTGCAATGTCCAGAAGTGTTAAGAATGATTATGTCACCTCTGAATATATGAATTATGCACTGACCCTCTAATGAGTTTGTTTTGAGTTTGGTGTGGAGGAAGTTTTCAAGGGTCAAGAGAGGAGGATGATACAATATGATCAAGAAGAGTGAAAAGTCAAAGCTTGGGGATGCCCCCGTGGTTCATCCCTGCATATTTTAAGAAGACTCAAGCGTCTAAGCTTGGGGATGCCCAAGGCATCCCTTCTTCATCGACAACTTATCAGGTTCCTCTAGTGAAACTATATTTTTATTCCGTCACATCTTATGTGCTTTGCTTGGAGCGTCTGTTTGTTTTTGTTTTTGTTTTTGTTCGAATAAAATCGGATCCTAGCATTCTTTGTTTGGGAGAGAGACACGCTCCGCTGTTTCGTATGAACACATATGTTCTTAGCTTTATCTTTAATGTTCATTGCGAAAGTTGGACTATTTCATTCATTGTTATATGGTTGAAAACGGAAAATGCCGCATGTGGTAAATGGTTTAATGTCTTGAATAATGTGATACTTGGCAATTGTTGTGCTCATATAGATCATGTTTAAGCTCTTGCATCATGTACCTTGTGCTCATTAATGAAGAACTACATAGAGCTTGTTAAAATTTGGTTTGCATGATTGATCTCTAGAGTCTAGATATTTTCTGGTTGAGGTGTTTGAACAACAAGGAGACAATGTAAATCCTTATAATAGCTACAATATGTTCATATGTGAGCTTTGCTGCACCTTTTATACTTGAGTTTGCTTCAAACAACCTTGCTAGCCTAGCCTTGTATTGAGAGGAATTCTTCTCGTGCATCCAAATCCTTGAGCCAATAACCATGCCATTTGTGTCCACCATACCTACCTACTACATGCTATTTCTCCGCCATTCCAAAGTAAATTACTTGAGTGCTACCTTTAAAATTTCTATTCTTTGCCTTTGCAATATATAGCTCATGGGAAAAATAGCCTTAAAAACTATTGTGGTGAAGAATATGTACTTATGTGTCTTATTTCTTAATAAGTTGCTTGTTGAGCGGTAACCATGTTTCTGGGGACGCCATCAACTCTTTTACCTTTGTTGAATATCATGTGAGTTGCTATGCATGTTCGTCTTGTCTGAAGTTGAAAGGATCGTATGCCGCACCTAGAGGGGGGGGGGAATAGGTGCTAACCAATTTTTAGTT
>NC_061514.1:300880612-300991043 GCF_022539505.1 Lolium rigidum | reverse complement strand
GAAAGCGTTAAAAAAAAGCGACATGGGAGACAACCCATGTTTTTACCCTACAGTGTTTTGTTTTTATTTTGTGTCTTGGAAGTTGTTTACTACTGTAGCAACCTCTCCTTATCTTAGATTTTGGATGTTTTGTTGTGCCAAAGTAAAGCCGTTTGATTAGAAAAGTAAGTACTAGATTTGGATTGCTATGGCAGTTCAGATTTCTTTGCTTCGTCCGCGAAATGCTGGGCCTGCCCCTGCAGATAGCTCAGAAAAGTGAGCCAATTCTACGAGCATGATCCCTCAGATATGTACGCAACTTTCATTCAATTTGAGCATTTTCGTTTGAGCAAGTCTGGTGCCATTTTAAAATTCGTCAATACGAAGCTACATTTACTTGTTTGACAGATTCTGTCTTTTATTTCGCATTGCCTCTTTCGCTATGTTGGATGAATTTCTTTGATCACTAATGTCCAGTAGCATTATGCAATGTCCAGAAGTGTTAAGAATGATTGTGTCACCTCTGAATATGTCAATTTATATTGTGCACTAACCCTCTAATAGGTTGTTTCGAGTTTGGTGTGGAGGAAGTTTTCAAGGATCAAGAGAGGAGTATGATGCAATACATGATCCAAGGAGAGAGTGAAAAGCTCTAAGCTTGAGGGATGCCCCGGATGGTTCACCCCTGCAAATCACAGAAGACTCAAGCGATTTTCATGATCAAGTGGTTTGAGTATGCATACCGTTAGAGAAGAACATTGGGCCGCTAACTAAAGCCATGATTCATGGTGGAAGTTTCAGTGTGGACAACTCAATCCTCAATCTCTTATGAGAATATTAAGCTGTTGTTGAATGCTTATGCATTAAAGAGGAGTCCATTATCTCGTTGTCTATGTTGTCCCGGTATGGATGTCTAAGTTGAGAATAATCAAAAGCGAGAAATCCAATGCGAGCTTTCTCCTTAGACCTTTGTACAGAGCGGCATAGAGGTACCCCTTTGTGACACTTGGTTGAAACATATGCTATGCAATGATAATCCGTGTTAATCCAAGCTAATTAGGACAAGGTGCGAGCACTATTAGTATACTATGCATGAGGCTTGCAACTTATAGGATATCTTATACATAACACATATGCTTTATTACTACCGTTGACAAAATTGTTTCTTGTTTTCAAAATGAAAAGCTCTAGCACAAATATAGTAATCAATGCTTCCTCTCGCGAATGGCCAATCTTTTACTTTATTGTTGAGTCGGCTTTACCCATTCTTTCTATCTCGAAGCAAACACTTGTATCAACTCGTGTGCATTGATTCTTACATGTTTACCTATTGCACTTGTTATATTACTTTGTGTTGACAATTATCCATGAGATATACATGTTGAAGTTGAAAGCAACCGCTGAAACTTATATCTTCCTTTGTGTTGCTTCAATGCCTTTACTTTGAATCTATTGCTTTATGAGTAACTCTTATGCAAGTCTTATTGATGCTTGTCTTGAAAGTATTATTCATGAAAAGTCTTTGCTATATGATTCATTTGTTTACTCATTATCTTCATCATTGCTTCGAATCGCTGCATTCATCTCATATGCTTTACAATAGTATGATCAAGATTATGATAGCATGTCACTTCAGAAATTATCTTTGTTATCGTTTACCTACTCGAGGGCGAGTAGGAACTAAGCTTGGGGATGCTTGATACGTCTCAAACGTATCTATAATTTCTTATGTTCCATGCTACTTTTATGATGATACTCACATGTTTTATACACATTATATGTCATTATTTATGCGTTTTCCGGAACTAACCTATTGACGAGATGCCGAAGGGCCAGTTCTGTTGTTCCGCTGTTTTTGGTTTCAGAAATCCTAGTAAGGAAATATTCTCGGAATTGGACGAAATCAACGCCCAGGGGCCTATTTTTCCACGAAGCTTCCAGAAGTCCGAAGAGGAAACGAAGTGGGGCCACGAGGCGGCGACACACTAGGGCGGCGCGGCCTGGGCCCTGGCCGCGCCGGCCTATTGTGTGGGCCCCCCGTGACGCCCCTTGACCTGCCCTTCCACCTACTTAAAGTCTTCGTCGCGAAACCCCCAGTACCGAGAGCCACGATACGGAAAACCTTCCAGAGACGCCGCCGCCGCCAATCCCATCTCGGGGATTCAGGAGATCGCCTCCGGCACCCCGCCGGAGAGGGGAATCATCTCCGGAGGTCTCTTCATCGCCATGATCGCCTCCGGATCGATGTGTGAGTAGTCCACCCCTGGACTATGGGTCCATAGCAGTAGCTAGATGGTTGTCTTCTCCTCATTGTGCTATCATGTTAGATCTTGTGAGCTGCCTATCATGATCAAGATCATCTATTTGTAATCCTTCATGTTGTGTTTGTTGGGATCCGATGAATATTGAATACTATGTCAAGTTGATTATCAATCTATCATATATGTTATTTATGTTCTTGCATGCTCTCCGTTGCTAGTAGAGGCTCGGCCAAGTTGATACTTGTGACTCCAAGAGGGAGTATTTATGCTCGATAGTGGGTTCATGCCTCCATTAAATGCGGGACGGTGACGTAAAGTTCTAAGGTTGTGGATGTGCTGTTGCCACTAGGGATAAAACATCGATGCTTTGTCTAAGGATATTTGTGTTGATTACATTACGCACCATACTTAATGCAATTGTCTCGTTGTTTGCAACTTAATACTGGAAGGGGTTCGGATGATAACCTGAAGGTGGACTTTTTAGGCATAGATGCATGCTGGATAGCGGTCTATGTACTTTGTCGTAATGCCCTGATTGAATCTCATAGTACTCATCATGATATATGTATGTGCATTGTTATGCCTTCTTTATTTGTCAATTGTCCAACTGTAATTTGTTCACCCAACATCTGTTTATCTTATGGGAGAGACACCGCTAGTGATCTGTGGACCCCGGTCCTATTCTTTACATCTGAAATACAATCTACTGCAATTTTTCTTTACTGTTCTTCGCAAACAATCATCATCTTCCACACAATACGTTTAATCCTTTGTTCACAGCAAGCCGGTGAGATTGACAACCTCACTGTTACATTGGGGCAAAGTACTTTGATTGTGTTGTGCAGGTTCCATGTTGGCGCCGGAATCCCTGGTGTTGCGCCGCACTACACTCCGCCGCCATCAACCTTCAACGTGCTTCTTGGCTCCTACTTGGTTCGATAAACCTTGGTTTCTTTCCGAGGGAAAACTTGCTACTGTACGCATCACACCTTCCTCTTGGGGTTCCCAACGGACGTGTGTCTCACACGCCATCACCCGGTAATGGGGCTCGGCGACGGAGGTGTAGGTGAAGCATCACCACTCCACGCCACCACCACCGGGGGGTGGACTTGCTGGCCTCGCCGCTCTCTTGAAGATGTAGCTGACATGTCAAGTCTTCTCAGCGTCTCTCGGTCCTCAAACCCTTGTACTATGTCCTCCACCGTGACACGAGCATAGCCATCTTGAATGGGGTTGTCGTGGTGGAGTGCTCCAGGTTCACATGGTAAAGCACTGCCGATGGCTACCTTCATGGACATGTTCCCCATTGGATAATACAGATGACATTGTTTCATCTCCTTTACATCGTCCACGGGGTAGCGAGGAGGCTCCGGTGCAGTAATTTCGATCGTCGATGCATGTGCATTAGCACTAGCCGGTGGGTGCTCCGTGGAAGCCACGCTGCTTCTCCGCTGCTGGCTTCCGACATCTGGTGGATGATCTTCATGCGTCCGAGCTACCTCTCTTTCTTGTACTAGTACATCCAGGGTTTTCTTCATCTCATTGAATTCCGATGCCAACTGCGCCACAACATCTTTTTCCCGATCCGCCTTTCTCTTACGGCTTCGTAGATCGTAGGGGTCATTTTCCTGAGAAAACCCTTCTTTCCACGAAATGACGCCTTTGCCTCGTACACGTCCTCCGTGTTCAGGATTCCCGAGGGCTTTTGTCAGCGCGTCATTCTCTCTGTTGAACTTCATCTTCCCCTCTTGAGCATCCCTCATTGCGTCAATAAGGGCTTGGGTGGGTTTAAACTTTGTGTCTCGGTGGGTACACTCCCCTGTCACCGGGTCTAGCGTTCCCCATGCCCGTACCACCAACTTTTGGCCCTAGGGTCCCATCCCTCGGTACCTAGAGGGATTCCTCGCGCCCTCGAGTCATCCTCCATCTTCCGCCACTTAGGCTCCGAAAGGCGGTATCCTCCTGGCCCCATAATATGATTGTATTGCTTCTTAGCCGCATTTGCCTTATTTTTATCCGATATGGCCTTGAATTCCTCTGATTTCTTTTGCCTCACAAATTCGGGCCAATCATCTTTCAGCTTCTCATACTGTCCGCTGAAATCCGGAGTCTTCCCCTTCTCGACATATTGAGCCGCCAAATTTTTCTTGTATGTCCGGAATGCTGTGGCCATCTTCTGAAGAGCGAACTCTTTGACCAGCCTCCTCCTCTTATGTCCCTCCGGATCGTCGTTACCGAATTCATATTTTTTGTTGTATTCCGGAGGTAGAACGAAATGCTCCATAAGCGTTCTCCAGCATTCCTTTTTCTTTCTCTTGCTGACGAAACTGGAACCAACACGTGCCTTCACTGGCTCATGCCATTCCTGGACGGTGATCGGGACGCTGTCTCTAACAACGACTCCGCATTGGTTGATGAACTTGGTGTACGCCTCTTCGGGCTCCAGCGGCTTGCCGGTTGGACTGATAACGTCAATGGTATATATTTCTCATTGTTTCAGCGTCTTGGTTTTGCCACGCTTTGTCTTCACCGATTTTTTTCGACGATCGGCTGGCCGAGGGCTAAAATAAGAAAGAGAGTCGAGTTAATACACATATTTATTGAAATCAGTAAATTTGCATCACCAGAGGCTCAATGTATATATATACCTCGCCGGAGGTGGTGATTGCTAATTGCTTATCAACATCGCCGGAGGTGTTTGTCGACGGTTGACCTCCATCAACAGTGCCCGTTCCTTCGTCATCACCTCGCTGACGACCTTCATCTTCACCGCCAAGGTTCAGATAAGAAGAGATATCCTCTTCTTCATCTTCTTGGGCCGGCACATAAAGAATGTCGCCGTTTATGATGCCGAAAAGATGTGCCCCAGCTTCCGGATTATAGTTATCCCTAATCGGGTCGGCTCTATCGTCCGCCATATGTGTCACTCCTGAAAACATGTAGTAAAAACTAATTAATTGTGTATATGCCAGCATTATCACATCTCTTCTACATATAAAGAGAGAGGGCGACGAGGGAGGCGAGAGGGGGGACGCGTATTAGATGTGTATATGCGGACGATCGACCTCGCCTCGCAGTGACCGCGTGACCGAGAGACCGGTGGCGGTGGCGAAAGGGCGGTGGCGGTGGCGGTGCCGATCCTCTCTCTCGTAAAAAAACAAAAAAAACCCGCGCGTATACGGAGGGGGAGGCGAGGGCCTCGCCGCCCCCTCCGTATACACGCGGGGTCGGTGGCGAAAGGGCGGTGGCGGTGACGGTGGCGGTGGTGGTGGCTATGGCGATCCTCTCTCACGTAAAAAAACAAAAAAAAACCCTCGCCGCCCCCTCCGTATACACGAGGGGTCGGTGCGTTTAAATTAAAGTTACTTAATTAAGTTCATATGAACTATTTTTAAATGAAAGTTACTTAATTAGCACTATTTTAAGTTTTCAAAATTTTAAGTTTACAAAATTTTAAGTTTTCAAAATTTTAAGTTCACAAAATTTTAAGTCAATTTTAATTAACAAAATGTGAGTTCATGAAAAAAACAAAAAAAAAAGGGCCGGGCGCCCCATCTCCCACTCCCTCTCCTCTCTCTCTGTAACGCGCGCGCAAGTGGCGCGACGTACGGGCGGCGGCGCGGACGGCGCGGCTAGCTAGAGGCCGGCGGCGCGGCTAGCTAGAGGCCGGCGGAGCGCGGCGGTATACGGTGCGGGCGGGGGCCGAGGGGCGGCGCGGGACGTACGGCGCCGACGAGCAGCGGGGGCGACGGCGATGGAGGGGGCGACGACGACGACGCGAGGGCGAGGCGACGGCGACGGCAGGGGCGACGACGACGACGGCGCGAGGGCGAGGCGACGGCGACGAGGGCGAGGCGATCGGCAGACGGAGCGGGCGAGGAAGAAGAAGTGATGCGCCCGCGCCGCCCGCGCGTATTTATAGGGAGGGGCTTTAGTCGCGGTTGGTGTGGCCAATCGCGACTAAAGGGCCCTTTAGTCGCGGTTGGCCACACCAACCGCGACTAAAGCCCTTTTTTCGGCCGTTTTTGCGGTTCCCGCGGAAATGACCTTTAGTCGCGGTTGGCCAGGCCAATCGCGACTAAAGGCCTTTTTCAAAATTCTTTCCATTTATAAATGTTAAAAATACCAAATAATATATCAACAAATTCAGGAAAATAAAACTAATTCATTTCTAAATGTGAAAAATACAAATAATATATGAAAAAATTCAGAAAAATAAAACTAATTCATTTCAAAATCTTAAAAATACAAATTATATATCAAAAAATCAGAAAAATAAAACTAATTCATTTCAATATGTTAAAAATACAAATAATATATCAAAAAATTAAGAAAAATAAAACTAATTCAATTCAAAATGTTAAAAATACAAATAATATATCAAAAAATTCAGAAAATAGAACTAATTCATTTAAAAATCTTAAAAATACAAATAATATATCAAAAAATTAAGAAAAATAAAACTAATTCAATTCAAAATGTTAAAAATACAAATAATATATCAAAAAATTCAGAAAAATAGAACTAATTCATTTCAAAATCTTAAAAATACAAATAATATATCAAAAAATTCAGAGAAGTTCTTCCCGGCCGCCTCTCGTCTTCCCACAAGTTCTTCCCGGCCTGTCTTCCCGCCAGTTCTTTCCCGCCTATGTCTTCCCGCCATTTCTTCACGCCTCTATCTTCCCGCGTATCGATGCTCCTTTTATAGGCACGGCGCCGCTTCTGCTTTGTCTTGTTCCTCCGACAGGGCGTCGTGCGCTATCCACGCGTCCTTATCCCGCCGATAGCTTTAGTCACGGTTGCACCCTCCAGCCGGGACTAAAGCTTACCCAAACGTCCTTATCCCACCGACAGTTTTGTTAGATGACACAAAAACCACATTTTGTCCCGGTTGCACCCACCAGCCGGGACTAAAGGTTAGATGACCAGCTCTGGATTCCTCCTCTTCTTCCCGCCATTTCTTCCCTGTCTTCCCGCCACTTTCTTCCCGCCTCCTGTCTTCCCGCTCCCATTTTCCCGCCATTTCTCACTACATATATGTAGCCCGGCTTGGCCAGCATTATCACATCTCTACAATCTCTCATCACTCTCTCATGGCTTCCACCGCACCCACTCTAACCTACCAGCAGGTGGAGGAGCTTTGCGCCTCGAACTACCCTTGCCCACCGGGCTACTGATACGTCCATTTTGCATCACTATTTTATATCATAATTTACTGTTATTCATTGATATATTTCATATTTAGAGGTGATACTTATGTTATTTCATCTATTTTGCATGTTTCATGATTATTGGAGGATCGCGCACCGGAGTCAGGATTCTGCTGGAAAAAGCACCGCCAGAATGCGATATTTCGGAAGATCAACAATTGACGGAAATTATATGAAAAATCCTATTTTTCCAGAAGATGAAGGGAGCCAAAAGGAGGAGCTGAGGAGGGCCGCCATGGGCCCCCCTCACAGGCCGGCGCGGGCCCTGCCCTGGCCGCGCCGCCATGTGGGGAGGGGGCCCACGAGCCCCCTACGGCCTCCTCTCCTTCGCGTACTTCTTCGTCCCGAAAACCTAAGCTCCAGAGGATAGTCGCGAAGAGTCACAGCCGCCTCTCGCGGGGCGGAAAACACCAGAGAGAAAAGAGCTCTCCGGCAGGCTGAAATCTGTCGGGAAATTCCCTCCCGGAGGGGGAAATCGACGCCATCGTCACCGTCATCGAGCTGGACATCATCTCCATCGTCATCACCATCATCTCCATCATCATCACCGCCATCTCCACCGCTGCACATCGTCACCTCTGTAACAATTAGGGTTGGATCTTGATTGTTTGATAGGGGAAACTCTCCCGGTATTGATTTCTACTTGTTATTGATGCTATTGAGAGAAACCATTGAACCAAGGTTTATATTCAGATTGTTATTCATCATCATATCACCTCTGATCATGTTCCATATGATGTCTCGTGAGTAGTTCGTTTAGTTCTTGAGGACATGGGTGAAGTCTAAATGTTAGTAGTGAATTATGGTTGAGTAATATTCAATGTTATGATATTTAAGTTGTGGTGTTATTCTTCTAGTAGTGTCATGTGAACGTCGACTACATGATACTTCACCTTTATGGGCTAGGGGAATACATCTTGTACTCGTTTGCTAATTGCGGGGTTGCCGGAGTGACAGAAACCTGAACCCCCGTTGGTATATCGATGCGGGAGGGATAGCGGGATCTCGAGTTTAAGGTCTGTGGTTAGATTTATCTTAATTACTTTCTTGTAGTTGCGGATGCTTGCAAGGGGTATAATCACAAGTATGTATTAGTCCTAGGAAGGGCAGTGCATTAGCATAGGTTCACGCACACAACACTTATCAAAACAATGAAGATTGATCAGCTATATGAAGCGAAAGCACTAGACTAAATTCCCGTGTGTCCTCATTATAAGTAAACAAACTGGCTTGTCCTTTGTGCTAAAAAGGATTGGGCCACTCGCTGCAATTATTACTCTCGCACTTTACTTACTTGTACTTTATTCATCTGCTACATCAAAACCCCCGAATACTTGTATCGTGAGCATTTACGGTGAATCCTTCATCGAAAGCTGCTTGTCAACACCTTCTGCTCCTCGTTGGGATCGACATTCTTACTTATCGAAAATACTACGATACACCCCCTATACTTGTGGGTCATCAAGACTATTTTATGGCGCCGTTGCCGGGGAGTGAAGCGCTATTGGTAAGTGGAATTGGTAAGGGAAACTTTTACTGTTTGTGCTGATTTTATTTCACTTTCATTGCTATAATTCATTATGGAGAGATCTTCTCTTGAATTTTTATTTGGAAAATCTACTACTACTGCAAAGGTAGTGGATGAGGCGCCAGGTGAGAAAGAGGTTCCATACAAAATACCTATGAAAATTATTGAACGTGTTGTGGATAGTCACTATGAAGGGGATGGAACTGTCCATCCTGGTGATCATTTACTGTTCTTACATGAATTATGCGGTTTATTCAAGTGTGCAGGTATTGCTATGGATGAAGTTAGGAAGAAACTATTCTCTATATCGCTGTCTGGGAAAGCGGCGCATTGGTATAAATTACTGAATAATGGGGATTCTCTCGAATGGAATGATATTGTGCCCCTATTTTACTCAAAGTTCTATCCTCCAAGTGAAATTCACAAAGACCGGAACCACATATATAATTTCTGGCCTCATGATGGAGAGAGTATTGCCCAAGCGTGGGGGAGATTGAAGTCTTTAATGCTCAAATGCCCCATTCATGAGCTTCCTGGTAATATTATCATTGATAATTTCTATGCAAGACTTTCTTTTCAAGATAAGACCTTGCTGGATACTTCTTGTTCTGGATCATTTACACGCAACAAAGAAGAGTTTAAAAGGGACCTTCTTGATCGGATCCAGGAGAATACTGAAGGATGGGAGAACGACAAAGGTAGAGAGTCAGGTATAAACTATGATTATAAATGCATTGAAGCTTTTATGGATACTGATAAATTTCGTAATATTAGTGCTACCTATGGTCTTGATTCTCAAGTCGTTGCAAATCTTTATAAAGCTTTTGCCTCTCATTATGAATTGCCTAAGAAGAACTTTGATAAGTATCATGAACCGTATAAAGATAAAATTGATTCATCTATAAATAAATGTGTTGTAATTGAAACTGTTGATCATGTTATTCCTGAAGCTTATATTGAAAAAACTCCATTCCCTGCTAAAATGAAGGAGTATTTTGTTATAAATAGTGCGGTTAATAAAAGTGAAAAGAAACCTGTAGAACCTGAAGAACAAATAAAGGTTGAACCTGCTATTGCAATAGTTAAAGATCTTGTGACTGAAAATGTGGAAGATGGTCATATTATTTTCTGTGAAGATGCTTCTAATATTGTTTCACATCCTAATAAGTCTAGGAAAACTAGTGTTCCTATGTTATCTGTTAGAATTGGTGATCATTGTTATTATGGTTTATGCGATATTGGTGCAAGTATTAGTGCTATTCCTTATGAGCTTTACACGGAGATTATGCACGAAATTGGTTCTTGTGAACTTGAAGATATTGATGTGGTTATTCGGCTAGCTAATAGAGAAACTATCTCTCCAATTGGTATTGTTCAAGATGTGGAAGTTCTATGTGGTAAGATTAAATATCCTGCTGACTTTTTGGTACTTGGTTCTGCTGCTAGTAAGCATTGTCCTATCATTTTTGGTAGACCTTTTATAAATACTTGTGGAGCTGTTCTAGATTGCAAGAAAGAGAAAATTGTGACTAAATTTGCTGGTGAATCTTACGAGTTTAATTTCTCTAAATTTGCCAAAACTCCTTATAAAGCTGATTCGCCTAATAATGATTTTAGAGTTGAACAGTGTGCATCTATTGCTCTTGCTCCTAATAATCCTTTGCAGCAACATTTGGAGAATAGTGAGAGTGAAGTCTTTAGAGAAGAAAGAAATGAGCTTGATGAAATTTTCCTTCGTCAACCTATTCTTAAGCATGATTTACCGGTAGAAGATCTAGGTACAACGCCACCACCAAAGGAAGATCCTGTTTTTGATTTAAAACCATTGCCTGATAATCTTAAATATGCTCATATTGATGATAAGAAAATATATCCTGTTATTATTAGTTCTAAGCTTTCAGAGTTTGAAGAAGAATCGTTATTGGAAATATTGAAGAAACACCGTGGAGCTATTGGCTACACTCTTGATGACTTGAAGGGGATTTCTCCCTCTATTTGCCAACATGCCATTAATATGGAAGATGATGCAAAGCCTGTTGTTGAACATCAGCGTCGTTTAATTCCTAAAATGAAGGATGTGGTAAGAAACGAGGTATTAAAACTTCTTGAAGCTGGTATTATATATCCTATTGCTGATAGTAGATGGGTTAGTCCTGTGCATTGTGTTCCTAAGAAAGGAGGAATGACTGTTGTACCTAATGATAATGATGAGCTCATACCTCAAAGAGTAGTTGTAGGGTATAGAATGTGCATTGATTATCGAAAAGTTAATAAGGTTAGTAAGAAAGATCATTACCCTTTACCTTTTATTGATCAAATGTTAGAAAGGTTATCTAAAAATACTCATTTTTGCTTTCTTGATGGTTATTCGGGGTTTTCACAAATTGTTGTTAAAACTAAAGATCAAGAGAAAACCACTTTCACTTGTCCCTATGGAACTTATGCTTATAGACGTATGCCTTTTGGTTTATGTAATGCTCCTGCTACTTTTCAAAGATGCATGTCTGCTATTTTTCATGGCTTTTGCGAGAGTATTGTGGAGGTATTCATGGATGATTTTTCTGTCTATGGGAATTCTTTTGACGATTGCTTGCGAAACCTCGATAAAGTTTTGCAGAGATGTGAAGAAACTAACCTTGTTCGAAATGCCATTTTATGGTTAATGAAGGAATTGTATTGGGACATAAAATTTCCGAGAGAGGTATTGAAGTTGATAGAGCTAAAGTTGAAGCAATTGAGAAGATGCCCTATCCTAGGTATGTTAAAGGTATTCGTAGTGTTCTTTGTCATGCTGGGTTTTATAGGAGGTTTATTAAAGACTTTTCCAAGATTTCAAAACCTCTTACTAATCTTCTTCAAAAAGATGTACCTTTTGTTTTTGATGATGATTGTAAGGAAGCTTTCGAAACTCTAAAGAAAGCCTTAACAACTGCTCCTATAGTTGAACCTCCTGATTGGAACTTACCTTTTGAAATTATGTGTGATGCTAGTGATTTTGCTGTAGGCGCTATTCTTGGACAGCGAGTAGATAAAAAATTAAATGTTATTCATTATGCTAGTAAAACTCTTGATGCTGCTCAAAGAAATTATGCTACAACTGAAAAAGAATTATTAGCTGTAGTCTTTGCTTGTGACAAGTTTAGATCCTATATTGTTGATTCAAAAGTTACAATTCATACTGATCATGCTGCAATTAGATATCTAATGCAAAAGAAAGATGCTAAGCCAAGGCTTATTAGATGGGTGCTTCTGTTGCAAGAATTTGATTTGCATATTATAGATAGGAAAGGTGTTGATAATCCTGTTGCTGATAACTTGTCTAGATTGGAAAATATTGCTTATGATCCTGTTCCAGTTAATGATAGTTTTCCAAATGAACAATTGGCTGTAATAAAGGTGAGCTCGCGAGATAGCCCTTGGTATGCTGATTATGCTAACTTTATTGTTTCCAAGTACTTGCCTCCAACCTTTTCAGCTCAGCAAAGGAGGAAATTCTTTTATGACTTGAGGCATTATTTTTGGGATGACCCACACTTATATAAAGAAGGAGTGGATGGTATTCTGCGAAGATGCGTTCCCGAATATGAACAACAAGAGATATTGAGTAAATGTCATGGTAGTGCTTATGGAGGACATCACGCCGGAGATAGAACCGCGCAAAAGGTTGTACAATCAGGTTTTTATTGGCCAACTCTCTTCAAGGATGCAAGAAAGTTTATTTTATCTTGTGATGAATGTCAAAGGGTTGGTAATATTTCCAGACGCAATGAAATGCCTATGAATTATACTCTTGTTATTGAACCATTTGATTGTTGGGGATTTGACTTCATGGGACCTTTCCCTTCTTCAGAAGGTTACACTCATATACTTGTTGCTGTTGATTATGTTACTAAATGGGTGGAAGCCATACCCACAAAAAGTGCTGATGGTGAGACCTCTTTAAGAATGCTTTTAGATATTATTTTTCCTAGATTTGGAGTTCCTAGATATATTATGACTGATGGAGGTTCTCATTTTATTCATGGTGGTTTTAGAGAAACTCTTGCTAAATATGGTATTAATCATAGAATTGCTTCCGCTTATCATCCTCAAACTAGTGGGCAAGTAGAACTATCAAATAGAGAGATTAAATCTATCTTGCAAAAGACTGTTAATAAGTCTAGAAAGAATTGGGCTAGTAAATTGAAGGAAGCACTATGGGCTTATAGAACTGCTTATAAAAATCCCATGGGTATGTCACCTTATAAAATGGTTTATGGAAAAGCTTGTCATTTACCTTTAGAACTAGAGTACAAAGCTTATTGGGCTGTAAGAGAACTAAATAAAGATCCTAAACTTGCCGGTAAGAAGAGGTTGCTACAATTGAGTTCTCTAGTTGAATGGAGAAGTGAAACTTATGAAAATGCTAAACTCTTTAAAGAGAAACTTAAGAAATGGCACGATAGAAGAATTATCAAAAGAGAATTTAATGTTGGGGATAAAGTCCTATTGTATCGGTCTCGTCTCAGATTCTTTGCAGGGAAGTTACTCTCAAAATGGGAAGGACCATATGTCATTGAGGAGGTGTATCGTTCAGGAGCAATTAAAATTAGTTCTCTCCAAGGCGATGCCACACAAGTGGTGCATGGACAAAGACTCAAGCATTATATCTCTGGAGATTCTTATAATGAAGATGTTGATGTTATTCGAGTGGTAAATCCGGAAGCTTTCATCAAAGGTCAAATTGACAGTCCGGCAGAATTCGACTTTGAATAGGTAATAGTACTGGTAATAAAAAGTTCGCGTTTTACTTTCCGAACAATGTTTTTGCTATTTTTGGAAAATATGAAAAATTACGAGATCGAAACAGAGTGGAGGAGACGCACAAGGGCGTGCCCTCATAGGCCGGCGCGGGCCCCAGCCTGGCCGCGCCGCCCTATGAGGTGGGTCCCTCGTTGCCCCTCTCCGACTCTGGTTCGACCTGGTACTTTCCTTTTGTCGTAAAAATTCCTGCTATATAATCCCCCGGACCCCTGGAGGTCCGTATATCGTTTTCTCGACGTGTTTTGTTTCGAGCTGTTTCCGCCAGGATCTGTCTTTGATCTAGAAGCACCATGGCCTCCAACAACAAGGGCAAGGGGCTTTCGGAGGAAGAAGTGAAGAAGATGTCGTCAAAACAAGAGCAACAAGCTGTTGGGAGTAAGCAAATCTTGGTGGGATCTATTGACGCTCGACGTTCCTTTTCTCATAACTTGCAGGGACCCTTACCACCTGCTCCTCGCCTCGACTCTTTCCCTGTTCTATGATCAATACCGTGCTCTGAGAAGGGAAGTGGAGATACTTCAGGAGGAGAATTACCGACTTCGAAGAATGCTAGAGCGGTTCCTCACTCCCATCAAGGTTGTCCCGTCATCACCACCACCGCCGAAGGAGTAATTGATACGTCTCCGACGTATCGATAATTTCTTATGTTCCATGCCACATTATTGATGATATCTACATGTTTTATGCATACTTTATGTCATATTTATGCGTTTTCCGGAACTAACCTGTTGACGAGATGCCGAAGGGCCGATTCTTGTTTTCTCGCTGTTTTTGGTTCCGGAAATCCTAGTAAGGAAATATTCTCGGAATCGGACGAAATCAATGCCCAGCATCCTATTTTTCCACGAAGCTTCCAGAACACCCGAGAGCCACCAGAGGGGAGCCCTGGTGGGCCCAGATGATAGGGCGGCGCGGCCAGGGCCTGGGCCGCGCCCCCCTAGTGTGTCACCACCTCGTCGACCTTCCGACTCCGCCTCTTCGCCTATTTAAAGGTCCCTGGCCTAAAACATCGATACGAAAAAAATCCACGGTACGAGAAACCTTCCAGAGCCGCCGCCATCGCGAAGCCAAGATCTGGGGGACAGGAGTCTCTGTTCCGGCACGCCGCCGGGACGGGGAAGTGCCCCCGGAAGGCTCCTCCATCGACACCACCGCCATCTTCATCAACGCTGCTTGTCTCCCATGAGGAGGGAGTAGTTCTCCATCGAGGCTCGGGGCTGTACCGGTAGCTATGTGGTTCATCTCTCTCCTATGTACTTCAATACAATAATCTCATGAGCTGCCTTACATGATTGAGATTCATATGATGATGCTTGTAATCTAGATGTCATTATGCTAGTCAAGTGGGTTTTACTTATGTGATCTCCGGCGACTCCTTGTCCCACGTGTGTAAAGGTGACAGTGTGTGCACCGTGTGGGTCTCTTAGGCTATATTTCACAGTTAACTTATTCACTGTTATGAATGGCATAGTGAAGTGCTTATTTATATCTCTTTACGATTGCAATGTGTTTTGTATCACAATTTATCTGTGTGCTACTCTAGTGATGTTATTAAAGTAGTTTATTCCTCCCGCACGGTGTAATGGTGACGAGTGTGTGCATCGTGTAGTACTTGGCGTAGGCTATGATTGTGATCTCTTGTAGATTATGAAGTTAACTATTGCTATGATGGTATTGATGTGATCTATGCCTCCTTTCGTAGTGTGAAGGTGACGAGTGTGCATGCTATGTTAGTACTTGGTTTAGTTGTGTTGATCTGTCATGCACTCTAAGGTTATTTAAACATGAATATCGAATATTGTGGAGCTTGTTAACTCCGGCATTGAGGGTTCGTGTAATCCTACACAGTTAGTGGTGTTCATCATCCAACAAGAGAGTGTAGAGTCTAGAATCTATTTATTTATTCTGTTATGTGATCAATGTTGAGAGTGTCCACTAGTGAAAGTATGATCCCTAGGCCTTGTTCCTAAATACTGCTATCGTTGCTTGTTTACTATTTTACTGCATCTCTACTGTCCACAATATTACCACCATCAATCACACGCCAGTCCTGGGCAAAGCACTTTTACGGTGCCGTTGCTACTCGCTTATATTTATTCATACCACCTGTATTTCACTATCTCTTCGCCGAACTAGTGCACCTATTAGGTGTGTTGGGGACACAAGAGACTTCTTGCTTTGTGGTTGCGAGGGTTGCATGAGAGGGATATCTTTGACCTCTTCCTCCCCGAGTTCGATAAACCTTGGGTGATCCACTTAAGGGAAACTTGCTTCGCTGTTCTACAAACCTCTCGCTCTTGGAGGCCCAGCCACTGTCTACAAGAATAGAAGCACCCGTAGACATCAAGCACTTTTCTGGCGCCGTTGCCGGGGAGGAAAGGTAAAAGGCACTCATACTCCGGTCCCAGGTAAAAGTACTTTTCTGGCGCCATTGTGTGTGTGCTCGAAGCTATTTCCTTTAGATCCTGCAATTGCATCTTTTTGTTTCTTGTTTACACTAGTTTGGCATAATGGACAACAATGAGCTTCTTATTCTATTTCCTGATTTAAGACATGGATGGTTTGATGCGAAAATTAAAAAACCCATGGAAAATATTAGTATGAACGCTTTGAACACCATTGTTGATAATGATATAGAAAGTTCTAAGCTTGGGGAAGCTGGTTTTCATGATCTTTTTAGTCCCCCAAGCATTGAGGAGAAAATTTACTTTGATGATACTTTGCCTCCTATTTATGATGATTATAATGATAGTAGTCTTTTAGTACCGCCTATTATGGAGGATAAATTTGATTATGATTACAATATGCCTCCTATATTTGATGATGAGAATAATAATGATAGCTACTTTGTCGAATTTGCTCCCACTATTACTAATAAAATTGACTATGCCTATGTGGAGAGTAATAATTTTATGCATGAGACTCATGATAAGAATGCTTTATGTGATAGTTATATTGATTTTGCTCATGATGCTACTGAAAGTTATTATGAGAGAGGAAAATATGGTTGTAGAAATTTTCATGTTACTAAAATGCCTCTCTATGTGCTGAAATTTTTGAAGCTACACTTGTTCTATCTTCCTATGCTTGTTACTTTGCTCCTCATGAACTTGTTTATTTACAAGATTCCTTTTCATAGGAAGCATGTTAGGCTTAAATATGTTTTGAATTTGCCTCTTGATGCTCTCTTTTGCTTCAAATACTATCTCTTGCGAGTGCATCATTAAAATTGCTGAGCCCATCTTAATGGCTATAAAGAAAGAACTTCTTGGGAGATAATCCATGTGTTTATTTTGCTACAGTACTTTTATTTTGTATTTGAGTCTTGGAAGTTGTTACTACTGTAGCAACCTCTCCTTATCTTATTTTTATCGCATTGTTGTGCCAAGTAAAGTCTTTGATAGTAAGGTTCATACTAGATTTGGATTACTGCACAGAAACAGATTTCTTGCTGTCACGAATCTGGGCCTAATTCTCTGTAGGTAACTCAGAAAATTATGCCAATTTACGTGAGTGATCCTCAGATATGTACGCAACTTTCATTCAATATGAGCATTTTCATTTGAGCAAGTCTGGTGCCTCAATAAAATTCGTCTTTACGGACTGTTCTGTTTTGACAGATTCTGCCTTTTATTTCGCATTGCTTCTTTCACTGTGTTGGATGGATTTCTTTGTTCCATTACCTTCCAGTAGCTTTGAGCAATGTCCAGAAGTGTTAAGAATGATTGTGTCACGTCTGAACATGTGAATTTTTGATTATGCACTAACCCTCTAATGAGTTTGTTTTGAGTTTGGTGTGGAGGAAGTTTCAAGGGTCAAGAGAGGAGGATGATATACTGTGATCAAGAAGAGTGAAAAGTCTAAGCTTGGGGATGCCCCCGTGGTTCATCCCTGCATATTTCAAGAAGACTCAAGCATCTAAGCTTGTGGATGCCCAAGGCATCCCCTTCTTCATCGACAAATTATCAGGTTCCTCCCCTGAAACTATATTTTTATTCGGTCACATCTTATGTACTTTACTTGGAGCGTCTGTTTGTTTTTGTTTTTGTTTTTGTTTGAATAAATGCTTGTGTGGGAGAGAGACACGCTCCGCTGGTTCATATGAACACATGTGTTCTTAGCTCATAGTGTTCATGGCGAAGGTTGAACTGCTTCGTTAATTGTTATATGGTTGGAAACGGGAAATGCTACATGTAGTAATTGGTATAATGTCTTGAATAATTTGATACTTGGCAATTTTTGTGCTCATATAGATCATGTTTAAGCTCTTGCATCATATACTTTGCACCCATTAGTGAAGAAATACATAGAGCTTGCTAAAATTTGGTTTGCATAATTGGTCTCTCTAAGGTCTAGATAATTTCTAGTAAAGAGTTTGAACAACAAGGAAGACGGTGTAGAGTCTTATAATGTTTACAATATGTCTTTTATGTGAGTTTTGCTGCACCGGTTCATCCTTGTGTTTGTTTCAAATAACCTTGCTAGCCTAAGCCTTGTATCGAGAGGGAATACTTCTCATGCATCCAAAATCCTTGAGCCAACCACTATGCCATTTGTGTCCACCATACCTACCTACTACTTGGTATTTCTCCGCCATTCCAAAGTAAATTGCTTGAGTGCTACCTTTAAATAATTCAAAATTTATCACCTCTGATTTGTGTCAATGTTTTATAGCTCATGAGGAAGTATGTGGTGTTTATCTTTCATTCTTGTTGGGCAACTTTCACCAATGGACTAGTGGCTTCATCCGCTTATCCAATAATTTTGCAAAAAGAGCTGGCAATGGGATTCCCAGTCCCAAATTAATTAACCTAAATAGACACTTCTCCATGGTATGTGATTGTTGGACGGCACCCGAAGGATTCGGTTAGCCATGGCTTGAGAAAGCAAAGGTGGGGAGGAGTGTCATCATAATAAAACTAAAATAAAAAGGCACTCCTTCATGGTATGAGATTGTTGGCAGGCACCCGAGGATTCGGTTAGCCATGGTTTGTGAAAGAAAGGTTGGAAGGAGTGCCACCCAAAAATAAAAATAATTCATGGGAGCCGCTCTTTGAAGGTTTGTCTGGCAAGGGGGTTAGAGTGCCCACTACCATTCGTTGACAACAACAAACACCTCTCAAAACTTTACTTTTATGCTCTCTTTATGTTTTCAAAAAACAAAGCTCTAGCACAAATATAGCAATCAATGCTTCCCTCTGCGAAGGGCCCTTCTTTTACTTTTATTGTTGAGTTAGTTCACCTATTTCTCTCCACCTCAAGAAGCAAACACTTGTGTGAACTGTGCATTGATTCCTACATACTTGCATATTGCACTTGTTATATTGCTTTGCATTGACAAACTATCATTGAGATATACATGTTACAAGTTGAAAGCAACCGCTGAAACTTAATCTTCCATTGTGTTGCTTCAATGCCTTTACTATAAATTTATTGCTTTATGAGTTAACTCTTATGCAAGACTTATTGATGCTTGTCTTGAAAGTACTATTCATGAAAAGTCTTTGCTTTATGATTCATTTGTTTACTCATGTCATTTACCATTGTTTTGATCGCTGCATTCATTACATATGCTTACAATAGTATGATCAAGATTATGATGGCATGTCACTCCGGAAATTATCTTTGTTATCGTTTACCTGCTCGGGATGAGCAGAAACTAAGCTTGGGGATGCTGATACGTCTCCGACGTATCGATAATTTCTTATGTTCCATGCCACATTATTGATGATATCTACATGTTTTATGCATACTTTATGTCATATTTATGCGTTTTCCGGAACTAACCTATTGACGAGATGCCGAAGGGCCGGTTTCGTTTTCTCGCTGTTTTTGGTTCCGAAATCCTAGTGAGGAAATATTCTCGGAATCGGACGAAATCAATGCCCAGCATCCTATTTTTCCACGAAGCTTCCAGAACACCCGAGAGCCACCGGAGGGGAGCCCTGGTGGGCCCAGATGATAGGGCGGCGCGGCCAGGGCCTGGGCCGCGCCCCCCTAGTGTGTCACCGCCTCGTCGACCTTCCGACTCCGCCTCTTCGCCTATTTAAAGGTCCCTGACCTAAAACATCGATACGAAAAAAAGCCACGGTACGAGAAACCTTCCAGAGCCGCCGCCATCGCGAAGCCAAGATCTGGGGGACAGGAGTCTCTGTTCCGGCACGCCGCCGGGACGGGGAAGTGCCCCCAGAAGGCTCCTCCATCGACACCACCGCCATCTTCATCAACGCTGCTCGTCTCCCATGAGGAGGGAGTAGTTCTCCATCGAGGCTCGGGGCTGTACTTGGTAGCTATGTGGTTCATCTCTCTCCTATGTACTTCAATACAATAATCTCATGAGCTTCCTTACATGATTGAGATTCATATGATGATGCTTGTAATCTAGATGTCATTATGCTAGTCAAGTGGGTTTTACTTATGTGATCTCCGGAGACTCCTTGTCCCACGTGTGTAAAGGTGACGAGTGTGTGCACCGTGTGGGTCTCTTAGGCTATATTTCACGGTTAACTTATTCATCGTTATGAATGGCATAGTGAAGTGCTTATTTATATCTCTTTATGATTGCAATGTGTTTTGTATCACAATTTATCTGTGTGCTACTCTAGTGATGTTATTAAAGTAGTTTATTCCTCCTGCACGGTGTAATGGTGACGAGTGTGTGCATCGCGTAGTACTTGGCGTAGGCTATGATTGTGATCTCTTGTAGATTATGAAGTTAACTATCGCTATGATGGTATTGATGTGATCTATGCCTCCTTTCGTAGTGTGAAGGTGACAGTGTGCATGCTATGTTAGTACTTGGTTTAGTTGTGTTGATCTGTCATGCACTCTAAGGTTATTTAAACATGAATATCGAATATTGTGGAGCTTGTTAACTCCGGCATTGAGGGTTAGTGTAATCCTACACAATTAGTGGTGTTCATCATCCAACAAGAGAGTGTAGAGTCTAGCATCTATTTATTTATTCTGTTATGTGATCAATGTTGAGAGTGTCCACTAGTGAACGTATGATCCCTAGGCCTTGTTCCTAAATATCGCTATCGCTGCTTGTTTACTATTTTACTGCATCTCTCATCGTCCGCAATATTACCACCATCAACCACACGCCGATCCTGGGCAAAGCACTTTTACGGTGCCGTTGCTACTACTTATATTTATTCATACCACCTGTATTTCACTATCTCTTTGCCGAACTAGTGCACCTATTAGGTGTGTTGGGGACACAAGAGACTTCTTGCTTTGTGGTTGCGGGGTTGCATGAGAGGGATATCTTTGACCTCTTCCTCCCCGAGTTCGATAAACCTTGGGTGATCCACTTAAGGGAAACTTGCTGCTGTTCTACAAACCTCTGCTCTTGGAGGCCCAACACTGTCTACAAGAATAGAAGCACCCGTAGAAATCAGTAATTCATTATCGGTATTGGCATCCCCTTGGTTTGTTCCAAGCTTGGGGGAGTGCCGCGGTATCACATCATCACTATCTTTTACCTTTTTACTATCAAGTAGTGTCATATCATGAGTAGGAAAGTTATCATATAAGATGGGTTGCAGTGTGGAAGTATCTCTCCTTAGTTGGTTGTCTATGTATCCCTTGGTGTGAGTTATCGTTATGAAATATTAATGAGAAGTCTTATCATTTACATATTGCACATCTTATTGTAGTTTGCAATCTCTATTATATAATTGATCTTGTTATGAGTATTGGTATCACTTTGGGAGCATTGAATAAATCTATTTGGTTTTGGCAAACTTAGCATTGGTCAATAGCAACAACACTTTGAGGTTTAAGTAGAAAAGAGAAATACATGTATTTGTTTCATTGTCTTTCTTTCTTGTTAGCTCTTAGCTTATTATTCTGAAGTTAAAATTGATTGTGCTTACAAGAAAGATGCATGATTGTTTCTATCACATCTATATTTGTTTGTTTCCCTCAACTCTTATGTTTGCTAATCAACCTTGCTAGCCAAAAACCTGTACTGAGAGGGAATGCTTCTCGTGCATCCAAACTTTAACCCAAACCTATGTCATTTGTGTCCACCATAACTACCTACTATGTGGTATTTCCTGCCATTCCAAGTAAATACTTCGTGTGCTACCTTTAAACAATTCAAAATTTACTATCTCTTATTTGTGTCAATGTTTTATAGCTCATGAGGAAGTATGTGGTGTTTTATCTTTCAATCTTGTTGGGCAACTTTCACCAATGGACTAGTGGCTTCATCCACTTATCCAATAATTTTGCATAAGAGCTGGCAATGGGGTGCCCAGCCCCAATTAATTAACCTTCATAATTTTACAAATAGACACTCCTCCATGGTATGTGATTGTTGGACGGCACCCGAGGATTCGGTTAGCCATGGCTTGAGAAAGCAAAGGTGGGAAGGAGTGTCATCTAAATAAAACTAAAATAAAAAGACACTCCTTCATGGTATGAGAATGATTGGAAGGCACCCGAGGATTCGGTTAGCCATGGTTTGTGAAAGCAAAGGTTGGAAGGAGTGTCAGCCAAAAATAAATTTTATGGGAGCCACTCTTCGAGAGTCTGTTTGGCAAGGGGGTTAGAGTACCCGCTACCATTCGTTGACAACAACAAACACCTCTCAAAATTTTACTTTTATTCTCTTTATATGATTTCAAAACTGAAAAAGCTCTAGCACATGATTTAATCCCTGCTTCCCTCTGCGAAGGGCCTGTCTTTTACTTTATGTTGAGTCAGTAAACCTATTTCCCTCCATCTTAAGCAAGCATTTGAGTTGTTGTGATCAAATCATTTATATTGTGATCTGCTTAATCATGTCTTTTACTCTTCCTTGTTTAGTACAAGTTTTATCTGAATGAATATAGCTTTGAAAGTTATCAATGATTATGAGAGATTATTATGATTGAGTATGCAAGCTGTGCCATATAAACTTTAACATGAGAGCGCTGCTCGATAGATAAGTACAATCTGTTAATTGTTCTCTGACCAAGAACGAAGTTTGCCATCACCAACTATGATTTCTTATGCACCTTTATTTGTGATTACCTTCTACTTGTTTCAAGTTGAATTATATGAGGAAGTTGTTCACTAGAATTTCTTGTGTGAATTAATATGATGCTTCTTGTCCGTATTTGGTTTATCGACTCTTCACTCCATAAACATGTGGTCCTGTTTACCGAGTTCAGTTTCGCTTGGGGACAAGCGAAGTCTAAGCTTGGGGGAGTTGATACGTCCATTTTGCATCACTATTTTATATCATAATTTACCGTTATTCATTGATATATTTCATATTTAGAGGTGATACTTATGTTATTTCATCTATTTTGCATGTTTCATGATTATTGGAGGATCGCGCACCAGAGTCAGGATTCTGCTGGAAAAAGCACCGCCAGAATGCAATATTTCGGAAGATCAACAATTGACGGAAATTATATGAAAAATCCTATTTTTCCAGAAGACGAAGGGAGCCAAAAGGAGGAGCCGAGGAGGGCCGCCATGGGCCCCCCTCATAGGCCGGTGCGGGCCCTGCCCTGGCCGCGCCGCCATGTGGGGAGGGGGCCCACAGCCCCCTCTGGCCTCCTCTCCTTCGCGTACTTCTTCGTCCCAAAAACCTAAGCTCCAGAGGATAGTCGCGAAGAGTCACAGCCCGCCTCGCGGGGCGGAAAACACCAGAGAGAAAAGAGCTCTCCGGCAGGCTGAAATCTGCCGCGGAAATTCCCTCCCGGAGGGGGAAATCGATGCCATCGTCACCGTCATCGAGCTGGACATCATCTCCATCGTCATCACCATCATCTCCATCATCATCACCGCCATCTCCACCGCTGCATGATACGTCCCAAACGTATCTATAATTTCTTATGTTCCATGCTACTTTTATGATGATACTCACATGTTTTATACACATTATATGTCATATTTATGCATTTTCCGGCACTAACCTATTGACGAGATGCCGAAGAGCCGATTCTTGTTTTCTGCTGTTTTTGGTTTCAGAAATCCTAGTAAGGAAATATTCTCGGAATTGGACGAAATCAACGCCCGGGGTCCTATTTTTGCACGAAGCTTCCAGAAGACCGGAGGGGAGACGAAGTGGGGCCACGGGGCGCCGCCACACTAGGGCGGCGCGGCCTAAGGGGGGCCCGCGCGGCCCTAGCGTGTGGGGCCCCCGTGACTCTCCCGACTACGCCCTTCCACCTACTTAAAGCCTCCGTCGCGAAACCCCCAGTACCGAGAGCCACGATACGGAAAACCTTCCAGAGATGCCGCCGCCGCCAATCCCATCTCGGGGGATTCAGGAGATCGCCTCCGGCACCCTGCCGGAGAGGGGAATCATCTCCCGGAGGTCTCTTCATCGCCATGATCACCTCCGGATCGATGTGTGAGTAGTTCACCCCTGGACTATGGGTCCATAGCACTAGCTAGATGGTCGTCTTCTCCTCATTGTGCTATCATGTTAGATCTTGTGAGCTGCCTATCATGATCAAGATCATCTATTTGTAATCCTTCATGTTGTGTTTGTTGGGATCCGATGAATATTGAATACTATGTCAAGTTGATTATCAATCTATCATATATGTTATTTATGTTCTTGCATGCTCTCCGTTGCTAGTAGAGGCTCGGCCAAGTTGATACTTGTGACTCCAAGAGGGAGTATTTATGCTCGATAGTGGGTTCATGCCTCCATTAAATGCTGGGACGGTGACGAAACTTCTAAGGTTGTGGATGTCTTGTTGCCACTAGGGATAAAACATCGATGCTTTGTCTAAGGATATTTGTGTTGATTACATTACGCACCATACTTAATGCAATTGTCTCGTTGTTTACAACTTAATACTTGGAAGGGGTTCGGATGATAACCTCGAAGGTGGACTTTTTAGGCATAGATGCATGTTGGATAGCGGTCTATGTACTTTGTCGTAATGCCCTGATTAAATCTCATAGTACTCATCATGATATATGTATGTGCATTGTTATGCCTTCTTTATTTGTCAATTGCCCAACTGTAATTTGTTCACCCAACATCTGCTATCTTATGGGAGAGACACCACTAGTGAGCTGTGGACCCCGGTCCTATTCTTTACATCTGAAATACAAACTGCTGCAATTGTTCTTTACTGTTCTTCGCAAACAACCATCATCATCCACACTATACATCTAATCCTTTGTTACAGCAAGCCGGTGAGATTGACAACCTCGCTGTTACGTTGGGGCAAAGTTCTGTGATTGTGTTGTGCAGGTTCCACGTTGGCGCCGGAATCCCTGGTGTTGCGCCGCACTACACTCCTCCGCCATCAACCTTCAACGTGCTTCTTGGCTCCTCCTGGTTCGATAAACCTTGGTTTCTTTCTGAGGGAAAACTTGCTACTGTGCGCATCACACCTTCCTCTTGGGGTTCCCAACGGACGTGTCAATTACACGCATCAAGCATTTTTTCTGGCGCCGTTGCCGGGTTGATCAAGACACGCTGCAAGGGGAGTCTCCACTTCCAATCTCTTTACTTTGTTTTTGTCTTGCTTTATTTTGCTTTACTTTACTTTATTTACTGCTTTGTTTGCTGCATTATATCAAAACACAAAAAATTAGTTGCTAGTTTTACTTTATTTACTGTCTTGTTCTCTATATCAAAAACACAAAAAAATTAGTTACTTGTATTTTACTTTTGTTACCATGTCTAGCTCTGCACCTGTTACTTCTTCACCTGAGGAATTAGTCTTCACTTTTAAACAAGGGGATGAGGAGAGTTTTAAAGATGCTTGGTCCAGAATTTTTGATTCTTATCGTAAAGCTGAACCTCAAATGACTCTAAGTTTGCTCCTTAGTAACTTTTATTTTGGGCTTATGATTCGCTATAGATATGCCTTGGATGTTGTAGTGGGAGGAGATTTCCTTCATTGCGACGGTGATCAAGCTTTTAATGCCATAAAAAAATTGGTTGCATCACATAGTTCAGCTAATAACTTTGATTCAGCTCTTATTAGCATTTATAATAGATTAAACACTCTTGAGACAAGTGCATCTTGCTTGGAAAAAAATTATAGTTATGTTCGTAACCGTCTTGATCAAGTTTTGGTGAACTCTGAACCTTCAATATGGGACCCTACTATTAAAGTTGTTATAGGTGGTGAAACTTTTCATGCCAATCTTTGATCCTTCATTGAAAAACTATTGTTCAAATAGCCTTTGACACTTTCAAGAAGTTCTATATCATTCCCAATCAACAATATGTCATCCACATATAGTACCAGGAATGGTACAGAGCTCCCACTCACTTTCTTGTAAATACAAGCTTCTCCAAAACTTTGTATAAATCCAAAGTCTTTGATCACCTTGTCAAAATGTCGATTCCAACTCCGGGATGCTTGCTTCAGTCCATAAATGGAGCGTTGAAGTTTGCATACCTTGTCACCATCTTTAGGCTCGACAAAACCCTTGGGTTGTACCATGTACAACTCTTCCTCAATGTCACCATTAAGGAACGCTATTTTGACATCCATCTGCCAAATCTCATAATCGAAAATGAAGCGATAGCTAACAAAATCCTCACAGACTTTAGCTTCGCTACCGGTGAGAAAGTCTCATCATAGTCAACTCCTTGAATTTGTCGGAAACCTTTCGCGACAAGTCAAGCTTTATAGACAGTTATATTACCATCAACATATGTTTTCTTTTTGAAAATCCATTTGTTCTTGACAGCCTTGCGGCCATCAGGTAGGTCCACCAAAGTCCACACTTGGTTTTCGTACATGGATCCCATTTTGGATTTCATGGCATCTTGCCATTTGTTGGAATCTGGGCTCATCATTGCTTCCTCATACGTCACAGGATCGTCCGTGTTGTCCACCAACATGACATTCAAGACAGGGTCATACCAATCAGGAGTGGTACGAACCCTCATCGACCTGCGAGGTTCAGTAGCAACTTCGTTCAAAGTTTCATGATCATCATCATTAGCTTCCTCTCTTATAGGTGCAGGCAGCACAAGAACATCTTCTGGTGCTGCGCTACTCTCAAATCCGAGAGAAGGTTCAACAACCTCGTCGAGTTCTACTTTCCTTCCAGTCACATCTTTCGAGAGAAACTCCTTTTCAAGAAAGGGTCCATTCTTGGCAACAAAATTTTTGACTTCGGATCTATGATAGAAGGTATACCCAATTGTTTCTTTAGGGTATCCTATGAAGGCGCATTTTTTCGCTTTGGGTTCAAGCTTGTGAGGTTGTAACTTCTTTACATAAGCTTCATAGCCCCAAACTTTAAGTAACGACAACTTAGGTTTCTTACCAAACCACAATTCATACGGTGTCGTTTCAACGGATTTAGATGGTGCCCTATTTAAAGTGAATGCGTCCGTCTCTAATGCATATCCCCAAAACGCTAACGGTAAATCTGTAAGAGACATCATAGACCGAACCATATCTAAAAGAGTTCGATTACGATGTTCGAACACACCATTACGATGTGGTGTTCCCATCGGTGTCAACTGTGAAAGTATTCCACATTTCTTTAAGTGCATGCCAAACTCGTAACTCAGATATTCACCTCCGCGATCAGAACGCAGAAACTTAATCTTCTTCTTACGCTGATTTTCTACTTCACTTTGAAATTCCTTAAACTTCTCGAAAGTTTTGGATTGTGTTATCGCCAGATTTTGGCCAAATCAGGAGATAGGCCGTAAGTGAGATGGGCTTGAAGGATATACGCGTGGAGGATCTCTGAAGCGGCCTTGCACGAGAGTTTGGGCTAAATTGCCCGTGTATCTGTATTTTATTAGATCGTGTTTAGAATTAAAAGGTAGAGTTTGGCCCGTGCACGGCTAGGTGCACGCCTGAATTAGAAAGTCCCCTGGACTATAAATATGTATCTAGGGTTATCGAGAAAGGAGGACAATCACGTTCACAACAAACACAAATCAGGCGCATCGCCACCCCTTATTTCGAGGGTTTTCTCCGGGTAAGCATCATGCTGCCTAGATCGCATCTTGCGATCTAGGCGAGACACGTTTATTCGTCTACCTTGTGTTACTCGTGCTTGAAGCGTTGTTGATGGCGAGTAACACTACTTATCTTAGGTGTTTTGGGGCTTGCATTGATGCTTTTCTTATGCATATCTGCGTAGCAATGCCGTCCCTCGACACCTAGCTGCCCTTACACCTATCTGGGTGTAAGGGCAGCATCGTGCTTGTTCGTTACTTAGTAGATCCGATCTGTTATAGTTGCTCCTTGTTCTGCAAGGATTAGTTTAATATCTGCATGATTAGGCCTTATGCTGGGGTCGGACGATCCGGTAGCGCGTTAGGTGTTGTTTACCGTTCCTACAAGGGATGTTCGGGAATTGACTTAATGTTGGTTTTTAGGCCTCTTGTAGGGGTAGTTTTCATCATCTTTCGTATCACGCTAGGCCCAACTACGCGTAGGATGTTCCAGGTTATGCGGTGAAAACCCTAAGCTGTCGTGGATTGGTTTAGCTTTGTTTTGATCAAGCAGGATCCCCATGTCATTGCAAATCCAACGTGAACCATGGGGCGATCGGCTCTTTGAGCCGATCCACGAGGCAACTCGAGAGCCGATAGGGCTCGTATTTAATGTTTACGTGTCTACCATGCGGGAGGCTAATCGAAGCAATCTAACACCTTCCCGATCGGGTCCGGTCGGGTGGCACACCCTAGCAACCGCCGGGATGTGTGCGGAAACTTGCGGGACGACGCGAGGTGCCGGGGTCCACTAAGCGGCCTTGGGAGCCTCCCGGCTCTTCGTGTTGCTTAACCACCTTGCTCGTCGGTGAGTTTTGGCGGGTAACACATTCTGGCACGCCCGGTGGGACAATCTTCTACAACATCCACGTCAACACCCGCATCCGAGATGGCGGATGAACCGATCGAGTACGAGGATCTCCCTGCAGAACATCAGAAGAAATACGATGAGCTGAAGGCCATCTGTGAAGCCGAACTCATCGGCTCCTTTGAGAAGACCCATTCGCACAGCATCAGGTTCAAAGTAGACGCACGCCCGTTTCCTGGCGTCAACATGGTGGGTCTTAGCCACTCCATAAGGTGCGAGCCAGAGTTCGCTTTTGGTGTCAACATGGCAGGGCTTGTGAGCCGCCATGGCGAAGATAAAGCAGAGAGCAGCTACTCCCGTGGCAAAGATAAAGAGGAGGCCGATCCACGCGACCGGCCCCAAGATGATGATAGACGGTACCTGACCGAGGAGGAAGTGAGAAGCGTGCAGTATCAACGTCCACTCTCCGCGCATCTCCTTAACAAATAAGGGCAGCAGTATGACAGACGTCGGCGCTACGACGTAGATGATGAGAGATATCGTCGGTCTGATGCAGAGGATAGGAGGTACCGTCGGCACGATAGAAACAACGACGGGTACGAGCGTCACGCTAGAGGGAGGTCAAGAGAGCAAGACGACCTGGATAGGCATTGGGACTGTCCTTTCTTCAAACATTGCTGGGACTCAGGAATGAGCCGATTACCAACAATCGAGAACTGCCCAGAATGCAGACAGCAAAGGAGGAGGACAAATGAGATTTCACTGTTCAAGCGTCTAGGGCCTCTCCCACCTCAGAACAAACGAGCTGAGTCATCTCAAGAAGAAGGCTTTGAGGAGTCAGATGGAGAAGAAGATAGGTATCACCGGCCAAGGTGGTGCCCTGATGGACTCAGCCATTCTCGAAGCGTAGAGTGCAGCGGCTACGAAACTCGGAAGAAGCCGAGGCACGGTGCACATTCACGTTGAGGAAGGCACGGCCCGATCCGGCCGTGAAAATGCAGCAAACATTGGAGACAAAGGCGCGCCCTACCAAGAAAGTGTGGCGCCCTAAACAGACGAAAGCCGATGCAGAGGCATCGGCTGATACAAACATGGTGTTCGTACTCCGTCGAGTTTCGCGCTCCAAACGACGAGGAAGTATCGGTGGCTCAATTCGATTGCGGTCCACGGCCGGTTATCTTTGAGAAGCCACGAGATAGAAGCTACGAGCATTTGAAAGCCCTATACCCGAGAGGTTATATCAATGGGCAGCACTGTCGGCAAGATGTTGGTTGACACCGGAGCGGCGATCAACATAATGCCGTATTCCATGCTACGACGTTTGGGACACTCCAATGATGATCTGATCAAGACCAACGTCACATTAAGCGATTTCAACGGCCAAGCATCGAAGCAAAGGGTGTTCGAATGTAGATCTTACCGTAGGCCGGAAAACTATACCCACCGCGTTCTTCATCGTCGACAGCAAAAGCAATTACGCTGTCCTACTAGGAAGGGATTGGATTCACGCTAACTGTTGCATTCCATCCACAATGCACCAATGCATCATACAGTGGGATGGAGATGAAGTGGAGGTCGTTCAGGCAGAGGACTAAATTGAGATATCACTAGCTGCCATGAATATTTGGGAGGCAGATGACCAAGAGCCGCTCTCTGGAATCAGTTTGGAAGGCTGTGAGCGCATCGAATCTTCGAAAAATGGGGTGAGGCTGGTTTTATCCACCGGCCTGACAGAGTAGCAAGGTCCAAGACGACGGACATACGTGGCGAGGCCGATCCCTACGATCGGCCCCAAAAAAATGGAAAGCAAAGATCTCATCTCAAGCATGTCACGTAGCTACAGTGGAAATCCAAGAAATTGCAAACCGTCGGCAAGCATTGCAATGAAAAAGGAGGCCGATTCTAGCAATCGGCCAAAATTATCCTCGACATGCGTTGCCTGGGTTCAGCATTGATCCAACAGAGGATGCCTGAAGAGCCGATACCCTCAATTACTTGAAAAGAATCGGCTCGGGGGCACTTAGATGGATAAGACACCATGCCCAGCGAGTTCAAGATATATTCTCGATGATGATGGATATTGAAGTATGGGGGCCGATGCATAAATAAATCGGCCATAAAAAATACAATTTTTTAAGCATAGCCGATGCGTGGACATCGACTTAAGGATAGAAAGCCGATGCATGGCCATCGACTCAAGAGGTACAATTGTTATAGCGGAGGCTCAATGGAGCGGTTGTCGAGTTACAAGGAGAGGCTCTCTCTGGATGAACTCCTTCTCAAGGCCTCCAACTCCTTCCGCAAATCTTCGAGTTCAGCGGTGCCGGTATAAGCGTGCGGATCGGGATTAAGGGTGAGTCCAGCAAAGGGAGCATACCTATCCTAGGAGCATGAGAACAGCCGATGACGAATCAATCGGCCGTGACGTTTTCTCGGGGTGAACCAAGGTGGCGACTTGGTCGATGTCACTTTCGGAGGTTGTTACGTCCGAGTTTTGGAGGGCATCGAAATTCAAAACATCCTCACCGGAAGTTGCATCAGCCTGCCAAAGATGATGAGCCGATCTGATCGGCAAGACGCAAGAATTGAGCCGGAGAAGCTCGGGGGCAGCTCACCTCGAAGGTTCTCTCGCTGCGGGAGCCGATTTTGTTGAAATCGGCTGGCTCTGCATTATAACTTGGAAGCCGATGGTGACACATTTGGCTGGCTCACTACTTTTCTCGCCTTGACTGAGGCTCGGGGGGCAGCTTGCCCTGAAGGATCCTTTGCTATAGGGAGCCGATTTTGTTGAAATCGGCTGGCTCTGCAAATCAACTTTTTTGAGAGATGGTTGCTGCAAGAAAACAGAGCAGGATTATAAACATCACTGCAAACTATCACAAGGGAATTTATGGACAAGTGATGCCTGTTCTGCAGAAGTGTCAGCTTCAACATTCGAGTTGATTCAGCAAACTGTCCTAGAACTTTCCTGAAGGCAAAGAGGATTTGGAATAGAAGGATTCGGCAGAAAAATGTCTGAAACCTAACGTTAAGGATGAGATCAGGCGTTATTTCAGGAGTTTTGCCGTTAAATTTAACGTTATGCTCAGTGACTGTGGTTTGGACCTGTTCGATTGAAAATTTGGGGATCTGAATTGGAGCAAGGTTCGCAAGTTATCGTTTGAGGAGGTGACTAAATTGGTTTATCTCGGAAATTATCGTGAGAGACCGATGCGTTGCCATCGGTTCATTGAGCGTTGATCAGGCTAACAACCGACAAAGTCAGATGAAGAAAAATTGGCTAAATCAGCATAAAGGAAATCGGCAAAATCAAAGGAAGCTCTTCATAGCAAAGGGAATTTTTCATTAATAATAAGATTTCTTACAAAGAGAAGCCGATTGCTCAACAAAAAGGGAACGGATTGCTACTGTTAATCTTATGCTAGTAGGTCCCTACTCTAAGGGCTGTTGCTGTCTTCGCCGTCGCTGGGGTAGCTGCCGTCATTGCTGCTATCGACGAGTCCCTCGTCGCTGCTACTGTAACCTTCAGCGGAGGCTTCTTCCTCTTCATCATCGTCGTCCTCATCTGACCAAGCCCAGCCACGGATGCGCTTTGGCGGCGGTTCGTCGGAGGAGGTGTCGTCCTCCTGTTCCTTCTTCGTGTCGGAGGAGATGTCCTCGTCTTCGTCATCCTCTTTTTCTTCTTTGGTGATGGAGGTGAATTTACCCCGGAAGGGAGGATCGTCGTCGTCACTCTCCGCCTCCGAGTTCTCCGTCAATCGGGAACCGGAGGTCATCCTCTCCGTCAGTCAGGGGCATGGCACCGTCTGACCAGACGAGGTCCTCGGGTAGGCCCTCTGGCACGAAATCGAAGTCCCACTCCCGCTCGTCCCAATGCTTGGGAGCGCGCCTATTGTACGCTTCCATCTGGTTGTGCTCCGGGATCGACTCGCTTGAAGAAGAGGATTGGAGAGAAACGGAAGAGGAGGAAGAGGACGACATGGCTATGGAAGGAGAGGGTTTTTGGCCGACGGCTAGTCGGGAGCGAGGGGATGAAGAGGTGAACCTGTTCGATGTCGTAAATAAAAGGAGATGTATTGGAGATTTAATGCTCGAACAGTTTTCGAGGATGTGGTGCCAAAACTGTCAAATCGTGCAGAGAAGTTGAGAAGGCAAGTCATCATGGTGAAGAGTACTGCGACGGTTCTGATCTGCCACGACATGACCCTTCGAAGGAAAAACAGAGTGGTTTGAAAATTATCATTACCAAAACCAGGGGGGCATGTGTTATCGCCAGATTTTGGCCAAATCAGGAGATAGGCCGTAAGTGAGATGGGCTTGAAGGATATATGCGTGGAGGATCTCTGAAGCGGCCTTGCACGAGAGTTTGGGCTAAATTGCCCGTGTATCTGTATTTTATTAGATCGTGTTTAGAATTAAAAGGTAGAGTTTGGCCCGTGCACGGTTAGGTGCACGCCTGAATTAGAAAGTCCCCTGGACTATAAATATGTATCTAGGGTTATCCAGAAAGGAGGACAATCACGTTCACAACAAACACAAATCAGGCGCATCGCCACCCCTTATTTCGAGGGTTTTCTCCGGGTAAGCATCATGCTGCCTAGATCGCATCTTGCGATCTAGGCAGTACACGTTTATTCGTCTACCTTGTGTTACTCGTGCTGAAGCGTTGTTGATGGCGAGTAACACTACTTATCTTAGGTGTTTTGGGGCTTGCATTGATGCTTTTCTTATGCATATCTGCGTAGCAATGCCGTCCCTCGACACCTAGCTGCCCTTACACCTATCCGGGTGTAAGGGCAGCATCGTGCTTGTTCGTTACTTAGTAGATCCGATCTGTTATAGTTGCTCCTTGTTCCGCAAGGATTAGTTTAATATCTCGCATGATTAGGCCTTATGCTCGGGGTCGGACGATCCGGTAGCGCGTTAGGTGTTGTTTACCGTTCCTACAAGGGATGTTCCGGGAATTGACTTAATGTTGGTTTTTAGGCCTCTTGTAGGGGTAGTTTTCATCATCTTTCGTATCTCGCTAGGCCCAACTACGCGTAGGATGTTCCGGTTATGCGGTGAAAACCCTAAACTGTCGTGGATTGGTTTAGCTTTGTTTTGATCAAGCGGGATCCCCATGTCATTGCAAATCCAACGTGAACCATGGGGCGATCGGCTCTTTGAGCCGATCCACAGGGCAACCTGAGAGCCGATAGGGCTCGTATTTAATGTTTACGTGTCTACCATGCAGGAGGCTAATCGAAGCAATCTAACACCTTCCTGATCGGGTCTAGGTCAGGTGGCACGCCCTAGCAACCGCCAGGACGTGTGCAGGAAACTTGCGGGACGACGCGAGGTGCCAGGGTCCACTAAGCGGCCTTGGGAGCCTCCCGGCTCTTCGTGTTGCTTAACCACTGCTCGTCGGTGAGTTTTGGCGGGTAACAGATTTATGTTTCATAAAGTAGATATACCCATATCTACTCAAGTCATCCGTGAAAGTAAGAACATAACGATATCCACCGCGCGATGCAACACTCATTGGACCGCACACATTGGTATGTATTATTTCCAATAAGTCTGTAGCTCGCTCCATGCTTGTGACGGTAAAGCACACGTCCGTTGGGAACCCCAAGAGGAAGGTATGATGCGTACAGCAGCGAGTTTTCCCTCAGTAAGAAACCAAGGTTATCGAACCAGTAGGAGTCAAGAAGCACGTGAAGGTCGTTGGTGGCGGAGTGTAGTGCGGCGCAACACCAGGGATTCCGGCGCCAACGTGGAACCTGCACAACCCAATCCAAATACTTTGCCCCAACTTAACAGTGAGGTTGTCAATCTCACCGGCTTGCTGTAACAAAGGATTAATTGTATAGTGTGGAAGATGATGTTTGCTAAGAACAGTAAAACAAGTATTGCAGTAGATTGTATTCGATGTAAAAGAATGGACCGGGGTCCACAGTTCACTAGTGGTGTCTCTCCAATAAGATAAAGCATGTTGGGTGAACAAATTACAGTTGGGCAATTGACAAATAAAGAGGGCATGAAAATGCACATACATATCATGATGAGTAGTGTGAAATTCAATTGGGCATTACGACAAAGTACATAGACCGTTATCCAGCATACATCTATGCCTAAAAAGTCCACCTTCAGGTTAGCATCCGCACCCCTTCCAGTATTAAGTTGCAAACAACAGACAATTGCATTAAGTATGGTGCGTAATGTAATCAACACAAATATCCTTAGACAAAGCATTGATGTTTTATCCCTAGTGGCAACAAGCACATCCACAACCTTAGAACTTTACGTCACTCGTCCCGGATTAAATGGAGGCATGAACCCACTATCGAGCATAAATACTCCCTCTTGGAGTTACAAGTATCAACTTGGCCAGAGCCTCTACTAGCAACGGAGAGCATGCAAGATCTTAAACAGCACATATATGATAGATTGATAATCAACATAACATAGTATTCCATATTCATCGGATCCCAACAAACGCAACATGTAGCATTACAGATAGATGATCTTGATCATGTTAGGCAGCTCACAAGATCCAACAATGATAGCACATGAGGAGAAGACGACCATCTAGCTACTGCTATGGACCCATAGTCCAGGGGTGAACTACTCACACATTATTCCGGAGGCGATCATGGCGATGAAGAGTCCTCCGGGAGATGATTCCCCTCTCCGGCGAGGGTGCGGAGGCGATCTCCTGAATCCCCCGAGATGGGATTGGCGGCGGCGGCGTCTCTGGAAGGTTTTCCGTATCGTGGCTCTCGGTACTGGGGTATTCGCGACGAAGGCTTTAAGTAGGCGGAAGGGTAGGTCAGGGGGCGTCATGAGGGGCCCACATGCTAGGGCGGCGCGGGCCCTAGCCTGGCCGCGCCGCCTTAGTGTGGCGCCCCCTCGTGGCCCCACTTCGTATCTCCTCCGGTCTTCTGGAAGCTTCGTGGAAAAATAAGCCCCTAGGCGTTGATTTCGTCCAATTCCGAGAATATTTCCTTTGTAGGATTTCTGAAACCAAAAACAGCAGAAAACAACTGGCTCTTCGGCATCTTGTCAATAGGTTAGTGCCGGAAAATGCATAAATATGACATAAAGTGTGTATAAAACATGTGAGTATCATCATAAAAGTAGCATGGAACATAAGAAATTATAGATACGTTTGAGACGTATCAAGCATCCCCAAGCTTAGTTCCTACTCGTCCTCGAGTAGGTAATAGAATGTGTTACCGGCCAAAACTCACCGACGAGCAGTGGTTAAGCAACACGAAGAGCCGGGAGGCTCCCAAGGCCGCTTAGTGGACCCTGGCACCTCGCGTCGTCCCGCAAGTTTCCTGCACACGTCCTGGCGGTTGCTAGGGCGTGCCACCTGACCTAGACCCGGTCGGGAAGGTGTTAGATTGCTTCGATTAGCTTCTCGCATGGTAGACACGTAAACATTAAATACGAGCCCTATCGGCTCTCGGGTTGCCTCGTGGATCGGCTCAAAGAGCCGATCGCCCCATGGTTCACGTTGGATTTGCAATGACATGGGGATCCTGCTTGATCAAAACAAAGCTAAACCAATCTACGACGGTTTAGGGTTTTCACCGCATAACCGGAACATCCTACGCGTAGTTGGGCCTAGCAGATACGAAAGATGATGAAAACTACCCCTACAAGAGGCCTAAAAACCAACATTAAGTCAATTCCCGGAACATCCCTTGTAGGAACGGTAAACAACACCTAACGCACTACCGGATCGTCCAACCCCGAGCATAAGGCCTAATCATGCAGATATTAAACTAATCCTTGCAGAACAAGGAGCAACTATAACAGATTGGATCTACTAAGTAACGAACAAGCAAGATGCTGCCCTTACACCCAGATAGGTGTAAGGGCAGCTAGGTGTCGAGGGACGGCATTGCTACGCAGATATGCATAAGAAAAGCATCAATGCAAGCCCCAAAACACCTAAGATAAGTACTCGCCATCAACAACGCTTCAGCACGAGTAACACAAGGTAGACGAATAAACGTGTACTGCCTAGATCGCAAGATGCGATCTAGGCAGCATGATGCTTACCCGGAGAAAACCCTCGAAATAAGGGGTGGCGATGCGCCTGATTTGTGTTTGTTGTGAACGTGATTGTCCTCTTTTCTCGATAACCCTAGATACATATTTATAGTCCAGGGGACTTTCTAATTCAGGCGTGCACCTAACCGTGCACGGGCCAAACTCTACCTTTTAATTCTAAACATGATCTAATAAAATACAGATACACGGGCAATTTAGCCCAAACTCTCGTCTAAGGCCGCTTCAGAGATCCTCCACGCGTATATCCTTCAAGCCCATCTCACTTACGGCCTATCTCCTGATTTGGCCAAAATCTGGCGATAACACATGCCCCCCTGGTTTTGGTAATGATAATTTTCAAAACCACTCTGTTTTTCCTTCGAAGGGTCATGTCGTGGCAGATCAGAACCGTCGCAGTACTCTTCACCATGATGACTTGCCTTCTCAACTTCTCTGCACGATTTGACAGTTTTGGCACCACATCCTCGAAAACTGTTCGAGCATTAAATCTCCAATACATCTCCTTTTATTTACAGCATCGAACAGTTCACCTCTTCATCCCCCTGCTCCCGACTAGCCGTCGGCCAAAAACCCTCTCCTTCCATAGCCATGTCATCCTCTTCCTCCTCTTCCGTTTCTCTCCAATCCTCTTCTTCAAGCGAGTCGATCCCAGAGCACAACCAGATGGAAGCGTACAATAGGCGCGCTCCCAAGCATTGGGACGAGCGGGAGTGGGACTTCGATTTCGTGCCAGAGGGCCTACCCGAGGACCTCGTCTGGTCAGACGGTGCCATGCCCCTGACTGACGGAGAGGATGACCTCCGGTTCCTGATTGACGGAGAACTGGAGGCGGAGAGTGACGACGACGATCCTCCCTTCCGGGGTAAATTCACCTCCATCGCCAAAGAAGAAAAAGAGGATGACGAAGACGAGGACATCTCCTCCGACACGAAGAAGGAACAGGAGGACGACACCTCCTCCGACGAACCGCCGCCAAAGCGCATCCGTGGCTGGGCTTGGTCAGATGAGGACGACGATGATGAAGAGGAAGAAGCCTCCGCTGAAGGTTACAGTAGCAGTGACGAGGGACTCGTCGACAGCAGCAATGACGGCAGCTACCCCAGCGACGGCGAAGACAGTAACATCCCTTAGAGTAGGGACCTACTAGCATAAGATTAACAGTAGCAATCCGTTCCCTTTTTGTTGAGCAATCGGCTTCTCTTTGTAAGAAATCTTATTATTAATGAAAAATTCCCTTTGCTATGAAGAGCTTCCTTTGATTTTGCCGATTTCCTTTATGCTGATTTAGCCAATTTTTCTTCATCGACTTTGCTCGGTTGTTAGCCCGATCAACGCTCAATGAACCGATGGCAACGCATCGGTCTCTCACGATAATTTCCGAGATAAACCAATTTAGTCACCTCCTCAAACGATAACTTGCGAACCTTGCTCCAATTCAGATCCCCAAATTTTCAATCGAACAGGTCCAAACCACGATCCTCGAGCGTAACGTTAAATTTAACGGCAAAACTCCTGAAATAACGCTCGATCTCATCCTTAACGTTAGGTTTCGGACATTTTTCTGCCGAATCCTTCTATTCCAAATCCTCTTTGCCTTCGGGAAAGTTCTAGGACAGTTTGCTTGAATCAACTCGAATGTTGAAGTGACACTTCGCGGAACGAGGCATCACTTGTCCATAAATTCCCTTGTGATAGTTTGCAGTGATGTTTATAATCCTGCTCTGTTTTCTTGCAGCAACCATCTCTCCAAAAAGTTGATTTGCAGAGCCAGCTGATTTCAACAAAATTGGCTCCCTATAGCAAAGGATCCTTCAGGGCAAGCTGCCCCCCGAGCCTCAGTCAAGGCGAGAAAAGTAGTGAGCCAGCCAAATGTGTCACCATCGGCTTCCAAGTTATAATGCAGAGCCAGCCGATTTCAACAAAATCGGCTCCCCAGAGCAGAGAACCTTCAGGGTGAGCTGCCCCCGAGCTTCTCCGAGTTCAATTCTTGCGTCTTGCTTGATCGGATCGGCTCATCACCTTTGGCAGGCTGATGCAACTTCCGGTGAGGATGTTTTGAATTTCTGATGCCCTCCAAAACTCTAGACGTAACAACCTCTGAAAGTGACATCGACCAAGTCGCCACCTTGGTTCACCCCAGGCAAAAACGTCACAGCCGATTGATTCGTCATCGGCTGTTCTCATGCTCCTAGGATAGGTATGCTCCCTTTGCTGGACTCACCCTTAATCCTGATCTGCACGCTTATACTGGCACTGCTGAACTCGAAGATTTGCAGAAGGAGTTGGAGGCCTTGAGAAGGAGTTCATCCAGTAGAGCCTCTCCTTGTAACTCGACAACTGCTCCATTGAGCCTCTGCTTATAACAGCTGTACCTCTTGAGTCGATGGCCATGCATCGGCTTTCTATCCTTAAGTCGATGTCTGCGCATCGGCTATGCTTAAAAAATTTGTATTTTTTATGGCCGATTTATTTATGCATCGGCCCCCATACTTCAATATCCATCATCATCAGAGAATATATCTTGAACTGCTGGGCATGGTGTCTTATCCATCCAAGTGCCCCCCGAGCCGATTCTTTTCAAGTAATTGAGGGTATCGGCTCTTCAGGCATCCTCTGTTGGATCAATGCTGAACCCAGGCAACGCATGTCGAGGATAATTTTGGCCGATTGCTAGAATCGGCCTCCTTTTTCATTGCAATGCTTGACGACGGTTTGCAATTTCTTGGATTTCCACTGTAGCTACGTGACATGCTTGAGATGAGATCTTTGCTTTCCATTTTTTTGGGGCCGATCGCAGGGATCGGCCTCGCCACGTATGTCCATCGTCTTGGACCTTGCTACTCTGTCAGGCCGGTGGATAAAACCAGCCTCACCCCATTTTTCGAAGCTTCGATGCGCTCACAGCCTTCCAAACTGATTCCAGAGAGCGGCTCTTGGTCATCTGCCTCCCAAATATTCATGGCAGCTAGTGATATCTCAATTGAGTCATCTGCACGAACGACCTCCACTTCATCTCCATCCCATTGTATGATGCATTGGTGCATTGTGGATGGAATGCAACGATTAGCGTGAATCCAATCCCTTCCTAGTAGGACAGCGTAATTGCTTTTGTCTGTCGACGATGAAGAACGCGGTGGGTATAGTTTTCCGGCCTACAGTAAGATCTACATTCAGAACACCCTTTGCTTCTGATGCTTGGCCGTTGAAATCGCTTAATGTGACGTTGGTCTTGATCAGATCATCATTGGAGTGTCCCAAACGTCGTAGCATGGAATACGGCATTATGTTGACTGCCGCTCCGGTGTCAACCAACATCTTGCTGACGAGGCTGCCCATTGATATAACCTCTCAGGTATAGGGCTTTCAAATGCCTGTAGCTTCTATCTTGTGGCTTCTCAAAGATAACCGGCCGTGGACCGCAGTCGAATTGAGCCACCGATACTTCCTCGTCGTTTGGAGCGCGAAACTCTGACGGGAGTACGAACACCATGTTTGTATCAGCCGATGCCTCTGCATCGGCTTTCGTCTGTTTAGGGCGCCACACTTTCTTGGTAGGGCGCGCCTTTGTCTCCAATGTTTGCTGCATTTTCACGGCCAGATCGGGCCGTGCCTTCCTCAACGTGTACAGGTACTGTGCCTCGGCTTCTTCTAGGTTTCGTAGCCGCTGCACTCTACGCTTCTGAGAATGGCTGAGTCCATCAGGGCACCACCTTGGCCGGTGATACCTATCTTCTTCTCCATCTGACTCCTCAAAGCCTTCTTTTTGAGATGACTCAGCTCGTTTGTTCTGAGGTGGGAGAGGCCCTAGACGCTTGAACACTGAAATCTCATTTGTCCTCCTCCTTTCTGTATGCACGTACAGGCGGTTCTCGATTGTTGGTAATCGGCTCATTCCTGAGTCCCAGCAATGTTTGAAGAAAGGACAGTCCCAATGCCTATCCAGGTCGTCTTGCTCTCTTGACCTCCCTCTAGCGTGACGCTCGTACCCGTCGTTGACTCTATCATGCCGACGATACCTTCTGTCCTCTGCATCAGACCGACGATATGTCTCATCATCTACGTCGTAGCGCCGACGTCGGTCATACTGCTGTTCATATTTGTTAAGGAGATGCGCGGAGAGTGGACGTTGATACCGCACGCTTCTCACTTCCTCCTCGGTCAGGTACCGTCTATCATCATCTTGGGGCCGGTCGCGTGGATCGGCCTCCTCTTTATCTTTGCCACGGGAGTAGCTGCTCTCTGCTTTATCTTTGCCATGGCGGCTCACAAGCCCTGCCATGTTGACACCAAAAGCGAACTCTGGCTCGCACCATATGGAGTGGCTAAGATCCACCATGTTGACGCCAGGAAACGGACGTGTGTCAACCTTCATGGCAAACTGTCCGAAAGTTAATCGGCCTGATTCTATCGCCATTTGAATGCGTGCGCGCAATACTTTGCGGTCGTTGGTGGCGTGAGTGAACGTGTGATGCCATTTGCAGTATGGCCTACCATTCATCTCTTGTGACGTAGGGATTTTGTGGCCTTTGGGTAACTTCAACTGTTTCTCTTTCAGCAGCAAATCAAAAATCTGCTCAGCTTTGCTCAAATCAAAATCAAACCCCCTTCGAGGCCCTGGTTGATTCACCCATTTGCAGGCCACGGGCACTGCCGTTCGAGCCCATTCAGCCACCGCGACTTCCTGGTCTTCCGAAGGATCTTCATCTTCATCAGCGTCGACCAGGCCTATCGTGCGCTTGTACTTATCTTGGTACAGTTCTGGGTGGCGCTGTTCATATGAGGTTAGCCTCTGGACCATGTGCGCCAACGAGCTGTACTCCACTTGGAACGTCAGATCCTTGAGTGGCGCTGCGAGGCCTGCCACGGCCAGCTCGACTGCTTCTTTCTCAGATAAATGAACCGAATGACATCGGTTCTTGACAGTTCTGAAACGCTGAATGTATTCAGACACTGTCTCTCCTCGCCTCTGCCGAACCTGGGTCAGATCGGCAATGCTAGCTTCAGTGACTTCTGAATGATATTGTGTGTGGAACTGCTCTTCCAGCTGCTTCCATGATCGAACTGAATTTGGCTGCAACGAGGTGTACCACCCAAAAGCTGGACCGGTGAGAGATTGTGCAAAGAACCTCACACGTAGCTGATCCGATGCTGAAACCATGCCCAGCTGGGCCAAGTATCGGCTCACGTGCTCAATTGAACTAGAGCCTTCTGATCCACTGAATTTGGTGAAGTCAGGGAGCCGATACTTAGGTGGTAGTGGGATCAGGTCAAACTCGTTGGGGTACGGCTTGGAATAGCCGATGATTTTCTTCTTCGGCAGGATACCGAACTGGTCTCTCAAGACTGCACTGATCTGATCCATGGTGGAGGCTGTAGCAGTTGAGCTTTCATGACTTGGTGCAGTGGCGTATTTAACTAGCCACGCCTGTTTCTCAGCGTCTGCTCCCAAACTCCCTGCTGCTCCAGCCATCCCTCCTGCCGTAACAATCGCTCCTGCTCCGGCAATTCCTCCTGCCGAAGTTTGGATCGCTTGTGTCCAGTTGTTGCAGGCCGGCACGTATGTGCACACGTATCCGTGTGGGATCTCCTTGGGCGGCTCATATAAGAACTGGTAGTCGCCAGGATCACCTCCAACCTTGTAGACAACGTATGCCGGTGAACCTTGTTGCTGTGGAGCTGCCATCGCGTACGGCAATGGTGGCCTAGTGTGGAGTTGCATCTCTCCCTGGTGAGTTCCTAGAACAGGTCCTGAGGGGGAGTACTGGTGCTTCATGATTTCTTGCACCACATGAAGAGCAATGCGCTCCAAAGTATTCACCAGGCTCTCAGAATGCCGATGTAGCGAATGAGCAACAACGTAGTTGATTTCCTGTCGCAGGGCTCTGGTACGTTCCTCTGAAGGGAGGGACAGATCCAAACCCTCGAGTACGCCTTGGGGAGTGAATCCTTTAAACCTGATGCCGTGCGAACGGGTCTTCTCAAAGGAGTCGATGAGTTCGGCTTCACAGATGGCCTTCAGCTCATCGTATTTCTTCTTATGCTCTGCAGGGAGATCCTCGTACTCGATCGGTTCATCCGCCATCTCGGATGCGGGTGTTGACGTGGATGTTGTAGAAGATTGTCCCACCGGGCGTGCCAGAATGTGTTACCCGCCAAAACTCACCGACGAGCAGTGGTTAAGCAACACGAAGAGCCGGGAGGCTCCCAAGGCCGCTTAGTGGACCCTGGCACCTCGCGTCGTCCCGCAAGTTTCCTGCACACATCCTGGCGGTTGCTAGGGCGTGCCACCCGACCTAGACCCGGTCGGGAAGGTATTAGATTGCTTCGATTAGCTTCCTGCATGGTAGACACGTAAACATTAAATACGAGCCCTATCGGCTCTCAGGTTGCCCTGTGGATCGGCTCAAAGAGCCGATCGCCCAATGGTTCACGTTGGATTTGCAATGACATGGGGATCCCGCTTGATCAAAACAAAGCTAAACCAATCTACGACAGTTTAGGGTTTTCACCGCATAACCGGAACATCCTACGCGTAGTTGGGCCTAGCAGATACGAAAGATGATGAAAACTACCCCTACAAGAGGCCTAAAAACCAACATTAAGTCAATTCCCGGAACATCCCTTGTAGGAACGGTAAACAACACCTAACGCACTACCGGATCGTCCAACCCCGAGCATAAGGCCTAATCATGCGGATATTAAACTAATCCTTGCAGAACAAGGAGCAACTATAACAGATCGGATCTACTGAGTAACGAACAAGCAAGATGCTGCCCTTACACCCAGATAGGTGTAAGGGCAGCTAGGTGTCGAGGGACGGCATTGCTACGCAGATATGCATAAGAAAAGCATCAATGCAAGCCCCAAAACACCTAAGATAAGTAGTGTTACTCGCCATCAACAACGCTTCAGCGACGAGTAACACAAGGTAGACGAATAAACGTGTCTTGCCTAGATCGCAAGATGCGATCTAGGCAGCATGATGCTTACCCGGAGAAAACCCTCGAAATAAGGGGTGGCGATGCGCCTGATTTGTGTTTGTTGTGAACGTGATTGTCCTCTTTTCTCGATAACCCTAGATACATATTTATAGTCCAGGGGACTTTCTAATTCAGGCGTGCACCTAACCGTGCACGGGCCAATATCTACCTTTTAATTCTAACACCATGCATGGCGTCTATCGATACTTGGCCCAGCTGGGCATGGTTTCAGCATCAGATCAGCTACGTGTGAGGTTCTTTGCGCAATCTCTCACCGGTCCAGCTTTTGGGTGGTACACCTCGTTGCAGCCAAATTCAGTTCGATCATGGAAGCAGCTGGAAGAGCAGTTCCACACACAATATCATTCAGAAGCCACTGAAGCTGGCATTGCCGATCCGACCCGGGTTCGGCGAGAGGCGAGGAGAGACAGTGTCTGAATACATTCAGCGTTTCAGAACTCTCAAGAACCGATGTTATTCGGTTCATTTATCTGAGAAAGAAGCAGTCGAGCTGGCCGTGGCAGGCCTCGCAGCGCCACTCAAGGATCTGACGTTCCAAGTGGAGTACAGCTCGTTGGCGCACATGGTCCAGAGGCTAACCTCATATGAACAGCGCCACCCAGAAGCGTACCAAGATAAGTACAAGCGCACGATAGGCCTGGTCGACGCTGATGAAGATGAAGATCCTTCGGAAGACCAGGAAGTCGCGGTGGCTGAATGGGCTCGGACGGCAGTGCCCGTGGCCTGCAAATGGGTGAATCAACCAGGGCCTCCAAGGGGGTTTGATTTTGATTTGAGCAAAGCTGAGCAGATTTTTGATTTGCTGCTGAAAGAGAAACAGTTGAAGTTACCCGAAGGCCACAAAATCCCTACGTCACAAGAGATGAATGGTAGGCCATACTGCAAATGGCATCACACGTTCACTCACGCCACCAACGACTGCAAAGTATTGCGCGCACAGATTCAAATGGCGATAGAATCAGGCCGATTAACTTTCGGACAGTTTGCCATGAAGGGTGACACACGTCCGTTTCCTGGCGTCAACATGGTGGATCTTAGCCACTCCATAAGGTGCGAGCCAGAGTTCGCTTTTGGTGTCAACATGGCAGGGCTTGTGAGCCGCCATGGCAAAGATAAAGCAGAGAGCAGCCACTCCCGTGGCAAGGATAAAGAGGAGGCCGATCCACGCGACCGGCCCCAAGATGATGATAGACGGTACCTGACCGAGGAGGAAGTGAGAAGCGTGCGGTATCAACGTCCACTCTCCGCGCATCTCCTTAACAAATATGAACAGCAGTATGACCGACGTCGGCGCTACGACGTAGATGATGAGAGATATCTGAAGGAGATATGCCCTAGAGGCAATAATAAAGTGGTTATTATTTATATCTTTATGTTTATGATAAATGTTTATATATCATGCTAGAATTGTATTAACCGAAACATTAGTACATGTGTGATATGTAGACAAACAAGAAGTCCCTAGTATGCCTCTTAAACTAGCTTGTTGATTAATGGATGATTAGTTTCATAATCATGAACATTGGATGTTATTAATAACAAGGTTATATCATTGTATGAATGATGTAATGGACACACCCAATTAAGCGTAGCATAAGATCACGTCATTAAGTTATTTGCTATAAGCTTTCGATACATAGTTACCTAGTCCTTATGACCATGAGATCATGTAAATCACTTATATCGGAAAGGTACTTTGATTACATCAAACGCCACTTGCGTAAATGGGTGGTTATAAAGGTGGGATTAAGTATCCGGAAAGTATGAGTTGAGGCATATGGATCAATAGTGGGATTTGTCCATCCCGATGATGGATAGATATACTCCGGGCCCTCTCGGTGGAATGTCGTCTAATGTCTTGCAAGCATATGAATAAGTTCATAAGAGACCACATACCACGGTACGAGTAAAGAGTACTTGTCAGGAGACGAGGTTGAACAAGGTATAGTGTGATACCGATGATCAAACCTCGGACAAGTAAAATATCGCGTGACAAAGGGAATTGGTATCTGATGTCTACGGGAGCTTCTATTCTTGTAGACAGTGTTGGGCCTCCAAGAGCAGAGGTTTGTAGAACAGCAACAAGTTTCCCTTAAGTGGATTACCCAAGGTTTATCGAACTTAGGGAGGAAGAGGTCAAAGATATCCCTCTCAAGCAACCCTGCAACCACAAAGCAAGAAGTCTCTTGTGTCCCCAACACACCTAATAGGTGCACTAGTTCGGCGAAGAGATAGTGAAATACAAGTGGTATGAATGAATATGAGCGGTAGTACGGCGCCAGAAAAGTGCTTGGCGCGTAGTTGACGATAGTAATATTGTAGGAAGTAAACATGCGGTAGTAACGCAGCAGAAATAGTAAAACAAGCAAGCGATAGCGATATTTAGGAACAAGGCCTAGGGAATAGACTTTCACTAGTGGACACTCTCAACATTGATCACATAACGAGAATAGATAAATGCATACTCTACACTTTTGTTGGATGATGAACACATTGCGTAGGATTACACGAACCCTCAATGCCGGAGTTAACAAGCTCCACAATTAAGTTCATATTTTGGTAACCTTATAGTGTAAGATAGATCAAAAGACTAAACCAAGTACTAACATAGCATGCACACTGTCACCTTCATGCATATGTAGGAGGAATAGATCACATCAATATATCATAGCAATAGTTAACTTCATAATCTACAAGAGATCATAATCATAGCCTACGCCAAGTACTCACACGGTGCACACACTGTCACCATTACACACGTGGAGGAGGAATAGAGTACTTTAATAACATCACTAGAGTAGCACATAGATGAATAGTGATACAAAACTCATATGAATCTCAATCATGTAAGGCAGCTCATGAGATCATTGTATTGAAGTACATAGGAGAGAGATTAACCACATAGCTACCGGTACAGCCCCGAGCCTCGATGGAGAACTACTCCCTCCTCATGGGAGCAGCGGCGGTGATGAAGATGGCGGTGGAGATGGCAGCGGTGTCGATGGAGAAGCCTTCCGGGGGCACTTCCCCGTCCGGCGGCGTGCCGGAACAGAGACTCCTGTCCCCCAGATCTTGGCTTCGCGATGGCGGCGGCTCTGGAAGGTTTCGCGTACCGTGGCTTTCTCTGTCGGGGTTTTTAGGTCAGGACCTTTAAATAGGCGAAAGGGCAGCGTCGGAGGGTCGAAGGGGTGCCCACACCATAGGGTGGCGCGGGCCCCCCCCTGGCCGCGCCACCCTATCATCCGGGGCCCACGGGGCCCCCTCCGGCGGCTCTCGGGTGTTCCGGATGCTTCCGGGCAAAATAGGAACACGGGCGTTGATTTCGTCCAATTCCGAGAATATTTCGTTACTAGGATTTCTGAAACCAAAAACAGCGAGAAAACGAGAGCCGGCACTTCGGCATCTTGTTAATAGGTTAGTTCCAGAAAATGCGTAAATACGACATATAATGTGCATAAAACATGTAGATATCATCAATAAAGTAGCATGGAACATAAGAAATTATCGATACGTTGGAGACGTATCAGCATCCCCAAGCTTAGTTACGCTCGTCCCGAGCGAGTAAAACGATAACAAAGATAATTTCTGAAGTGACATGCCATCATAATCTTGATCATATTGTAAACATATGTAATGAATGCAGCGATCAAAACAATGGTAATGACATGAGTAAACAACTGAATCATAAAGCAATGACTTTTCATGAATAGTACTTCAAGACAAGCATCAATAAGTCTTGCATAAGAGTTAACTCATAAAGCAATAAATCAAAGTAAAGGTATTGAAGCAACACAAAGGAAGATTAAGTTTCAGCGGTTGTTTTCAACTTATAACATGTATATCTCATGGATATTGTCAACATAGAGTAATATAACAAGTGCAATATGCAAGTATGTAGGAATCAATGCACAGTTCACACAAGTGTTTGCTTCTTAAGGTGGAGAAAGATAGGTAAACTGATTCAACAATAAAGTAAAAGAAAGGTCCTTCAAAGAGGAAAGCATCGATTGCTATATTTGTGCTAGAGCTTTAATTTTGAAAACATATAGAGAGGATAAAAGTAAAGTTTTGAGAGGTGTTTGTTGTTGTCAACGAATGGTAGCGGGTACTCTAACCCCCTTGCCAGACAAACCTTCAAAGAGCGGCTCCCATTTTATTTTTATTTTTGTGTGGCACTCCTTCCAACCTTTCTTTCACAACCATGGCTAACCGAATCATCGGGTGCACTGCCAACAATCTCATACCATGAAGGAGTGCCTTTTTATTTTAGTTTTATTTAGATGACACTCCTCCCCACCTTTGCTTTCTCAAGCCATGGCTAACCGAATCCTTCGGGTGCCGTCCAACAATCACATACCATGGAGGAGTGTCTATTTTTGTTAATTAATTTGGGACTGGGAATCCCATTGCCGGCTCTTTTTGCAAAATTGTTGGATAAGCGGATGAAGCCACTAGTCCATTGGTGAAAGTTGCCCAACAAGATTGAAAGATAAACACCACATACTTCTTCATGAGCTATAAAACATTGACACAAATAAGAGGTAATAACTTTTGAATTGTTTAAAGGTAGCACTCAAGCAATTTACTTTGGAATGGCGAGAGAAATACCATGTAGTAGGTAGGTATGGTGGACACAAATGGCATAGTGGTTGGCTCAAGGATTTTGGATGCATGAGAAGTATTCCCTCTCGATACAAGGTTTAGGCTAGCAAGGTTATTTGAAGCAAACTCAAGGATGAACCGGTGCAGCAAAACTCACATAAAAGACATATTGTAAACATTATAAGACTCTACACCGTCTTCCTTGTTGTTCAAAACTCAATACTAGATATTATCTAGACCTTAGAGAGACCAAATATGCAAATCAAATTTTAGCAAGCTCTATGTATTTCTTCATTAATAGGTGCAAAGCATATGATGCAAGAGCTTAAACATGAGCACAACAATTGCCAAGTATCACATTATCCAAGACATTTTAGAATTACTACATGTAGCATTTTCCAATTCCAACCATATAACAATTTAACGAAGAGGAAACTTCGCCATGAATATTAAAAGCTAAGAACACATGTGTTCATACGAACCAGCGGAGCGTGTCTCTCTCCCAAACAATCATTTATTCAAACAAAAACAAAAAACAAAAACATACAGACGCTCCAAGTAAAGTACATAAGATGTGACCGAATAAAAATATAGTTTCGGGGGAGGAACTCGATGATGTTGTCGATGAAGAAGGGGATGCCTTGGGCATCCCCAAGCTTAGACGCTTGAGTCTTCTTAGAATATGCAGGGGTGAACCACGGGGGCATCCCCAAGCTTAGAGCTTTCACTCCTCTTGATCATAGTATATCATACTCCTCTCTTGACCCTTGAAAACTTCCTTCACACCAAACTTCAAGCAAACTCATTAGAGGGTTAGTGCACAATCAAAAATTCACATGTTCAGAGGTGACACAATCATTCCTTACACTTCTGGACATTGCATAAAGCTACTGGACATTAATGGATCAAAGAAATTCATCCAACATAGCAAAAGAGGCAATGCGAAATAAAAGGCAGAATCTGTCAAAAACAGAACAGTCCGTAAAGACGAATTTAAAGCTGGCACCAGACTTGCTCAAATGGAAAAACTCAAAACTAATGAAAGTTGCGTACATATCTGAGGATCACGCTCGTAAATTGGCAGATTTTTTCGAATTTTCTACAGAGGCCTGTGCCCAGATTCGTGACAGACAGCAATGCTGTTTCTGCGCAGCGATCCCAAATATAACATCAACTTTGACATAGAAACTTTACTTGGCACAAAAACATGATAAGGAGAGGTTGCTACAGTAGTAAACAACTTCCAAGACTCAACAAAACAAAAATTGCTGTAGTAAAATAAACACATGGGTTATCTCCCAAAAAGTTCTTTCTTTATAGCCATTAAGATGGGCTCAGCGAGTTTTAATGATGCACTCGCAAGAAATAGTATTTGAAGCAAAAGAGAGCATCAAGAGGCAAATTCAAAACACATTTAAGTCTAACATGCTTCCTATGCATAGGAATCTTGTAAATAAACAAGTTCATGAAGAGCAAAGTAACAAGCATAGGAAGATAAAACAAGTGTAGCTTCAAAAATTTCAGCACATAGAGAGGTGTTTTAGTAACATGAAAATTTTTACAACCATATTTTCCTCTCTCATAATAACTTTCAGTAGCAACATGAGCAAACTCAACAATATAACTATCACATAAAGCATTCTTATCATGAGTCTCATGCATAAAATTATTACTACTCCCAACATAAGCATAGTCATTCTTATTAATTGTAGTGGGAGCAAATTCAACAAAGTAGCTATCAAATATAGGAGGTATATTGTAATCATAATCAAATTTATCCTCCATAACAGGTGGTAACAAAAGACTACTATCATTATAATCATCATAAATAGGAGGCAAAGTATCATCAAAGTAAATTTTCTCCTCAATGCTTGGGGGACTAAAAATATCATGCTCATCAAAACCAGCTTCCCCAAGCTTAGAATTTTCCATATCATTAACAACAATGGTGTTCAAAGCATTCATATTAATATGTTCCATGGTTTTTTTAATTTTCGCGTCAAACCATCCATGTCTTAAATCAGGAAATAGAATAAAAAGGTCATTGTTGTCCATTATGCCTAACTAGTGTAAACAAGAAACCAAATGTCGCAATTGCAGAGTCTAAAGGAAATAGCTTTGAGTACTTACAACGGCGCCGGAAAATAGCTTAGTAGCCGAGGTCCGGAGTGTGAGTACCTTTTACCTTTCCTCCCCGGCAACGGCGCCAGAAAAGTGCTTGGCGCGTAGTTGACGAGGGAGGAAAAGTGCTTAGTTGCCGGGCTTGCCAATGTGTGAGTGCCGTTTACCTTCCCTCCCCGGCAACGGCGCCAGAAAAGTGCTTGATGTCTACGGGAGCTTCTATTCTTGTAGACGGTGTTGGGCCTCCAAGAGCGAGAGGTTTGTAGAACAGCGGCAAGTTTCCCTTAAGTGGATTACCCAAGGTTTATCGAACTCGGGGAGGAAGAGGTCAAAGATATCCCTCTCAAGCAACCCTGCAACCACAAAGCAAGAAGTCTCTTGTGTCCCCAACACACCTAATAGGTGCACTAGTTCGGCGAAGAGATAGTGAAATACAAGTGGTATGAATGAATATGAGCAGTAGTACGGCGCCAGAAAAGTGCTTGGCGCGTAGTTGACGATAGTAATATTGTAGGAAGTAAACATGCAGTAGTAACGCAGCAAAATAGTAAACAAGCAGCGATAGCAGTATTTAGGAACAAGGCCTAGGGAATAGACTTTCACTAGTGGACACTCTCAACATTGATCACATAACGAGAATAGATAAATGCATACTCTACACTTTTGTTGGATGATGAACACATTGCGTAGGATTACACGAACCCTCAATGCCGGAGTTAACAAGCTCCACAATTAATGTTCATATTTTGGTAACCTTATAGTGTAAGATAGATCAAAAGACTAAACCAAGTACTAACATAGCATGCACCTTTGTCACCTTCATGCATATGTAGGAGGAATAGATCACATCAATATATCATAGCAATAGTTAACTTCATAATCTACAAGAGATCATAATCATAGCCTACGCCAAGTACTCACACGGTGCACACACTTGTCACCATTACACACGTGGAGGAGGAATAGAGTACTTTAATAACATCACTAGAGTAGCACATAGATGAATAGTGATACAAAACTCATATGAATCTCAATCATGTAAGGCAGCTCATGAGATCATTGTATTGAAGTACATAGGAGAGAGATTAACCACATAGCTACCGGTACGGCCCCGAGCCTCGATGGAGAACTACTCCCTCCTCATGGGAGCAGCGAGCGGTGATGAAGATGGCGGTGGAGATGGCAGCGGTGTCGATGGAGAAGCCTTCCGGGGGCACTTCCCCGTCCGGCGGGGTGCCGGAACGAGACTCCTGTCCCCCGGATCTTGGCTTCGCGATGGCGGCGGCTGCGGAAGGTTTCGCGTACCGTGGCTTCCTCTTGTCGGGGTTTTAGGTCGGGACCTTTAAATAGGCGAAAGGGCAGCGTCGGAGGGGCGAAGGGGCGACCACACCATAGGGTGGCGCGGGCCCAGCCCTGGCCGCGCCACCCTATCATCCGGGGCCCACGGGGCCCCCTACGCGGCTCTCGGGTGTTCCGGATGCTTCCGGGCAAAATAGGAACACAGGCGTTGATTTCGTCCAATTCGAGAATATTTCGTTACTAGGATTTACGAAACCAAAAACAGCGAGAAAACGAGAAGCGGCACTTCGGCATCTTGTTAATAGGTTAGTTCCGGAAAATGCGTAAATACGACATATAATGTGCATAAAACATGTAGATATCATCAATAAAGTAGCATGGAACATAAGAAATTATCGATACGTTGGAGACGTATCAGCATCCCCAAGCTTAGTTCTGCTCGTCCCGAGCAGGTAAAACGATAACAAAGATAATTTCTGAAGTGACATGCCATCATAATCTTGATCATATTGTAAACATATGTAATGAATGCAGCGATCAAAACAATGGTAATGACATGAGTAAACAACTGAATCATAAAGCAATGACTTTTCATGAATAGTACTTCAAGACAAGCATCAATAAGTCTTGCATAAGAGTTAACTCATAAAGCAATAAATCAAAGTAAAGGTATTGAAGCAACACAAAGGAAGATTAAGTTTCAGCGGTTGTTTTCAACTTATAACATGTATATCTCATGGATATTGTCAACATAGAGTAATATAACAAGTGCAATATGCAAGTATGTAGGAATCAATGCACGAGTTCACACAAGTGTTTGCTTCTTAAGGTGGAGAAAGATAGGTAAACTGATTCAACAATAAAAGTAAAAGAAAGGTCCTTCAAAGAGGAAAGCATCGATTGCTATATTTGTGCTAGAGCTTTAATTTTGAAAACATATAGAGAGGATAAAAGTAAAGTTTTGAGAGGTGTTTGTTGTTGTCAACGAATGGTAGCGGGTACTCTAACCCCCTTGCCAGACAAACCTTCAAAGAGCGGCTCCCATTTTATTTTTATTTTTGTGTGGCACTCCTTCCAACCTTTCTTTCACAACCATGGCTAACCGAATCATCGGGTGCCCGCCAACAATCTCATACCATGAAGGAGTGCCTTTTTATTTTAGTTTTATTTAGATGACACTCCTCCCCACCTTTGCTTTCTCAAGCCATGGCTAACCGAATCCTTCGGGTGCCGTCCAACAATCACATACCATGGAGGAGTGTCTATTTTTGTTAATTAATTTGGGACTGGGAATCCCATTGCCGGCTCTTTTTGCAAAATTGTTGGATAAGCGGATGAAGCCACTAGTCCATTGGTGAAAGTTGCCCAACAAGATTGAAAGATAAACACCACATACTTCTTCATGAGCTATAAAACATTGACACAAATAAGAGGTAATAACTTTTGAATTGTTTAAAGGTAGCACTCAAGCAATTTACTTTGGAATGGCGAGAGAAATACCATGTAGTAGGTAGGTATGGTGGACACAAATGGCATAGTGGTTGGCTCAAGGATTTTGGATGCATGAGAAGTATTCCCTCTCGATACAAGGTTTAGGCTAGCAAGGTTATTTGAAGCAAACTCAAGGATGAACCGGTGCAGCAAAACTCACATAAAAGACATATTGTAAACATTATAAGACTCTACACCGTCTTCCTTGTTGTTCAAAACTCAATACTAGATATTATCTAGACCTTAGAGAGACCAAATATGCAAATCAAATTTTAGCAAGCTCTATGTATTTCTTCATTAATAGGTGCAAAGCATATGATGCAAGAGCTTAAACATGAGCACAACAATTGCCAAGTATCACATTATCCAAGACATTTTAGAATTACTACATGTAGCATTTTCCAATTCCAACCATATAACAATTTAACGAAGAGGAAACTTCGCCATGAATATTAAAAGCTAAGAACACATGTGTTCATACGAACCAGCGGAGCGTGTCTCTCTCCCAAACAATCATTTATTCAAACAAAAACAAAAAACAAAAACATACAGACGCTCCAAGTAAAGTACATAAGATGTGACCGAATAAAAATATAGTTTCAGGGGAGGAACCTGATGATGTTGTCGATGAAGAAGGGGATGCCTTGGGCATCCCCAAGCTTAGACGCTTGAGTCTTCTTAGAATATGCAGGGGTGAACCACGGGGGCATCCCCAAGCTTAGAGCTTTCACTCCTCTTGATCATAGTATATCATACTCCTCTCTTGACCCTTGAAAACTTCCTTCACACCAAACTTCAAGCAAACTCATTAGAGGGTTAGTGCACAATCAAAAATTCACATGTTCAGAGGTGACACAATCATTCCTTACACTTCTGGACATTGCATAAAGCTACTGGACATTAATGGATCAAAGAAATTCATCCAACATAGCAAAAGAGGCAATGCGAAATAAAAGGCAGAATCTGTCAAAAACAGAACAGTCCGTAAAGACGAATTTAAAGCTGGCACCAGACTTGCTCAAATGGAAAAACTCAAAACTAATGAAAGTTGCGTACATATCTGAGGATCACGCTCGTAAATTGGCAGATTTTTTCGAATTTTCTACAGAGGCCTGTGCCCAGATTCGTGACAGACAGCAATGCTGTTTCTGCGCAGCGATCCCAAATATAACATCAACTTTGACATAGAAACTTTACTTGGCACAAAAACATGATAAGGAGAGGTTGCTACAGTAGTAAACAACTTCCAAGACTCAACAAAACAAAAATTGCTGTAGTAAAATAAACACATGGGTTATCTCCCAAAAGTTCTTTCTTTATAGCCATTAAGATGGGCTCAACGAGTTTTAATGATGCACTCGCAAGAAATAGTATTTGAAGCAAAAGAGAGCATCAAGAGGCAAATTCAAAACACATTTAAGTCTAACATGCTTCCTATGCATAGGAATCTTGTAAATAAACAAGTTCATGAAGAGCAAAGTAACAAGCATAGGAAGATAAAACAAGTGTAGCTTCAAAAATTTCAGCACATAGAGAGGTGTTTTAGTAACATGAAAATTTTTACAACCATATTTTCCTCTCTCATAATAACTTTCAGTAGCAACATGAGCAAACTCAACAATATAACTATCACATAAAGCATTCTTATCATGAGTCTCATGCATAAAATTATTACTACTCCCAACATAAGCATAGTCATTCTTATTAATTGTAGTGGGAGCAAATTCAACAAAGTAGCTATCAAATATAGGAGGTATATTGTAATCATAATCAAATTTATCCTCCATAACAGGTGGTAACAAAAGACTACTATCATTATAATCATCATAAATAGGAGGCAAAGTATCATCAAAGTAAATTTTCTCCTCAATGCTTGGGGGACTAAAAATATCATGCTCATCAAAACCAGCTTCCCCAAGCTTAGAATTTTCCATATCATTAACAACAATGGTGTTCAAAGCATTCATATTAATATGTTCCATGGTTTTTTTAATTTTCGCGTCAAACCATCCATGTCTTAAATCAGGAAATAGAATAAAAAGGTCATTGTTGTCCATTATGCCTAACTAGTGTAAACAAGAAACCAAATGTCGCAATTGCAGAGTCTAAAGGAAATAGCTTTGAGTACTTACAACGGCGCCGGAAAATAGCTTAGTAGCCGAGGTCCGGAGTGTGAGTACCTTTTACCTTTCCTCCCCGGCAACGGCGCCAGAAAAGTGCTTGGCGCGTAGTTGACGAGGGAGGAAAAGTGCTTAGTTGCCGGGCTTGCCAATGTGTGAGTGCCGTTTACCTTCCCTCCCCGGCAACGGCGCCAGAAAAGTGCTTGATGTCTACGGGAGCTTCTATTCTTGTAGACAGTGTTGGGCCTCCAAGAGCGAGAGGTTTGTAGAACAGCAGCAAGTTTCCCTTAAGTGGATTACCCAAGGTTTATCGAACTCGGGGAGGAAGAGGTCAAAGATATCCCTCTCAAGCAACCCTGCAACCACAAAGCAAGAAGTCTCTTGTGTCCCCAACACACCTAATAGGTGCACTAGTTCGGCGAAGAGATAGTGAAATACAAGTGGTATGAATGAATATGAGCAGTAGTACGGCGCCAGAAAAGTGCTTGGCGCGTAGTTGACGATAGTAATATTGTAGGAAGTAAACATGCAGTAGTAACGCAGCAAAATAGTAAACAAGCAGCGATAGCAGTATTTAGGAACAAGGCCTAGGGAATAGACTTTCACTAGTGGACACTCTCAACATTGATCACATAACAGAATAGATAAATGCATACTCTACACTTTTGTTGGATGATGAACACATTGCGTAGGATTACACGAACCCTCAATGCCGGAGTTAACAAGCTCCACAATTAAGTTCATATTTTGGTAACCTTATAGTGTAAGATAGATCAAAAGACTAAACCAAGTACTAACATAGCATGCACACTGTCACCTTCATGCATATGTAGGAGGAATAGATCACATCAATATATCATAGCAATAGTTAACTTCATAATCTACAAGAGATCATAATCATAGCCTACGCCAAGTACTCACACGGTGCACACACTCGTCACCATTACACACGTGGAGGAGGAATAGAGTACTTTAATAACATCACTAGAGTAGCACATAGATGAATAGTGATACAAAACTCATATGAATCTCAATCATGTAAGGCAGCTCATGAGATCATTGTATTGAAGTACATAGGAGAGAGATTAACCACATAGCTACCGGTACAGCCCCGAGCCTCGATGGAGAACTACTCCCTCCTCATGGGAGCAGCAGCGGTGATGAAGATGGCGGTGGAGATGGCGGCGGTGTCGATGGAGAAGCCTTCCGGGGGCACTTCCCGTCCCGGCAGGGTGCCGGAACAGAGACTCCTGTCCCCCAGATCTTGGCTTCGCGATGGCGGCGGCTCTGGAAGGTTTCGCGTACCGTGGCTTCCTCTTGTCGGGGTTTTTAGGTCAGGACCTTTAAATAGGCGAAAGGGCAGCGTCGGAGGGGCGAAGGGGCGACCACACCATAGGGTGGCGCGGGCCCAGCCCTGGCCGCGCCACCCTATCATCTGGGGCCCACGGGGCCCCCTCTGGCGGCTCTCGGGTGTTCTGGATGCTTCCGGGCAAAATAGGAACACGGGCGTTGATTTCGTCCAATTCCGAGAATATTTCGTTACTAGGATTTCTGAAACCAAAAACAGCGAGAAAACGAGGAGCGGCACTTCGGCATCTTGTTAATAGGTTAGTTCCAGAAAATGCGTAAATACGACATATAATGTGCATAAAACATGTAGATATCATCAATAAAGTAGCATGGAACATAAGAAATTATCGATACGTTGGAGACGTATCAGTATCGTATGTGAATGGTTCATTCGATCACTAAAGTCATCGTTGAATATGTGGGAGCCATTATGGATCTCCAGATCCCGCTATTGGTTATTGGTCGGAGTAAGTACTCAACCATGTCCGCATAGTTCACGAACCGTAGGGTGACACACTTAAAGTTGGATGTTGAAATGGTAGAACTTGAATATGGAATGGAGTTCGAATATTTGTTCGGAGTCCCGGATGAGATCCCGGACATCACGAGGAGTTCCGGAATGGTCCGGAGAATAAGATTCATATATAGGATGTCATTTTATGTGTATTAAAATGATTCGGAAGGTTCTATGGAAGGTTCTAGAAGGTTCTAGAAAAGTCCGGAAGAAACCACCAAGGAAGGTGGAGTCCACATGGGACTCCACCTCCATGGCCGGCCAGCCCTAGATGGGGTGGAGTCCCAAGTGGACTCCACCATAGGGGGCCGGCCACCCCCCCTATGGGAAGTGGAAATCCCACCTTTGGGTGGGAGTCCTAGTTGGGCTAGGTTTCCCACCATATGGAAGGTTTTGGGTTCGGGTCTTATTCGGAGACTTGTAGTCCAACACTTGGGGCTTCCACCTATATAAAGAGGAGCCAAGGGGAGGGGGCCGGCCACACCAAAGCCACCACCTTGGCCGCCCCCTTTAGTGGCCGGCCACCCCCTCTCCCCAAACCCTAGCGGCCTCTCTCCTCCACCACGTCCCGCACGCTTAGCGAAGCTCCGCCGGACTTCTTCACCGCCACCGACACCACGCCGTCGTGCTGTCGGATTCAAGAGGAGCTACTACTTCCGCTGCCCGCTGGAACGGGGAGGTGGACGTCGTCTTCATCAACAACCGAACGTGTGGCCGAGTACGGAGGTGCTGCCCGTTCGTGGCGCCGGAACCGATCGTGATCAAGATCTTCTACGCGCTTTTGCAAGCGGCAAGTGAACGTCTACCGCAGCAACAAGAGCCTCCTCTTGTAGGCTTTGGAATCTCTTCAAGGGTGAGACTCGATAATCCCCTCGTTGCTACCGTCTTCTAGATTGCAGCTTGGCTTGGATTTCGTGTTCGCGGTAGGAAAATTTTTGTTTTCTATGCAACGTTATCCTACAGGTGGTATCGCAGCCGTGTCTATGCATAGATGGTTGCACGAGTAGAACACAATGGTTTGTGGGCGTTGATGCTCTTGTTATCTTTAGTTGAGTACTTTGCATCTTTGTGGCATAGTGGGATGAAGCGGCTCGGGCTAACTTTACATGACCGTGTTCATGAGATTTGCTCCACGCTCGACATGCAACTTGTATTGCATAAGTGGCTTTGCGGGTGTCTCGTCTCTCCTACTATAGTGAAGATTCAATTTACTCTTCTATTGACAACACTAGTATCACCGTTGTGGTTCATGTTCGTAGGTAGATTGGATCTTACTCGAAAACCCTAAACCACGTAAAATATGCAAACCAAATTAGAGAACGTCTAACTTGTTTTTGCAGGGTTTGGTGATGTGATATGGCCATAATGTGATGATGAATATGTATGAGATGATCATTATTGTATTGTGGCAACCGGCAGGAGCCTTATGGTTGTTTTTAAATTTCATGTTGAGTAGTATTTCAAAGTAGTTGTAATAGTTGCTACATGGAGGACAATCATGAAGACGGCGCCATTGACCTTGGTGCTTCGCCGACGATGATGGAGATCATACCCGAAGATGATGGAGATCATGTCCGTGCTTTGGAGATGAAGATCAAAGGCGCAAAGACAAAAGGGCCATATCATATCACATATGAACTGCATGTGATGTTAATCCTTTTATGCATCTTATTTTGCTTAGATCGCGACGGTAGCATTATAAGATGATCCCTCACTAAAATCTCAAGATAATAAAGTGTTCATCCTTAGAAGCACCGTTATCAAGTCTTATCGTTTCGAAGCATCTCGTGATGATCGGGTGTGATAGATTCGATAAGTACATACAACGGGTGCAAGACAGTTTTGCACATGCGGATACTAAGGTGGCCTTGACGAGCCTAGCATGTACAGACATGGTCTCGGAACACATGATACCGAAAGGTAGAGCATGAATCATATGATTGATATGATGAACACTTTAAGTGTTCGCCATTGAAATCACACCTTTTCTCGTGATGATCGGGTTTAGGTGCGGTAGATTTGGTTCGTGTGATCACTAAGACAATGCGAGGGATATTGTTTTGAGTGGGAGTTCACCTAGATTTTTAATTATGTTGAATTAAAATTTGAACTCAATTTGTCATAAACTTAGTCTAAACTATTGCAAATATGTTGTAGATATGGCGTCCCCAATCAATTTTAACCAGTTCCTAGAGAAAGAAAAGCTTAAGAGCAACGGTAGCAACTTCACCGACTGGTTCCGTCATGTGAGGATTTTCCTCTCTGGCGGAAATCTGCAATATGTGCTTGATGCACCGCTAGGTGACCCTCCTGCAGAAACTGAAACCGATGAAGTAAAAGTTGTTTACGCGACTCGGAAAACTCGGTACTCTCAAGTTCAGTGTGCCATCTTATGCAGTCTGGAATCCGATCTTCAAAAACGTTTTGAGCACCACGATCCTCATGAGTTGATGAAAGAGTTGAAGACTATTTTTGAGACTCATGCGGCCGTGGAATGCTATGAAGCATCGAAACATTTCTTCGAGCTCGTATGATGGAAGAAGGCAGCTCCATTAGTGAGCACATGCTCGCCATGACCGGGCATGCGAAGAAACTCGGTGACTTGGGAATAGTGATTCCTAACGAGTCGGGGATTAATCGTGTCCTTCAATCATCGCCACCAAGTTACAAGAACTTTGTGATGAACTACAATATGCAGAACATGAACAAGGAGTTTCTGAACTTTTTGGCATGCTAAAAGCTGCCGAGATTGAGATCAAGAAAGAGCACCAAGTGTTGATGGTCAACAAGACCACCGGTTTCAAGAAACAGGGCAAGTCTAAGGGAAAATTCAAGAAGGGTGGCAAGAAAGCTGCCACGCCTCCTATGAAACCTAAGAACGGCCCTAAGCCCGATGCTTCGAGTGCTATTACCGCAAGGAGAAGGGACACTGGAAGCGTAATTGCTCCAAGTATTTGGCGGATCCGAAGAGCGGCCTTGTCAAGAAGAAGAAAGAAGGTATATCCGATATACATGTTATAGATGTTTATCTCACTAGTTCTCGTTCTAGTACCTGGGTATTTGATACTTGGTTCGGTTGCTCATATTTGTAACTCGAAACAGGAACTAAAGAATAAACGACAACTCGCTGAAAGATGAAGTGACGATGCGCGTTGGAAACGGATCCAAGGTCAATGTGATCGCAATCGGCACACTTCCTCTACATCTACCTTCGGGATTAGTTTTAAGCCTAAATAATTGTTATTATGTACCGCGTTGAGCATGAACATTATATCCGGATCTTGTTTAATGCAAGACGGTTATTCATTCAAGTCCGAGAATAATGGTTGTTCTATTTTTATGAATAATATCTTTTATGGTCAAGCACCACAAAAGAATGGCTTATTTCTATTAGATCTCGATAGTAGTGATACGCATATACATAACATTGATGCTAAGCGAATTAAATTAAATGATAATTCTACTTATATGTGGCACTGTCGTCTTGGTCATATTGGAGTGAAACGCATGAAGAAACTCCATACTGATGGATTACTTGAATCACTTGACTTTGAGTCACTTGATAGATGTGAAGCATGTCTAATGGGAAAAATGACTAAAACTCCATTTTCTGGTATTATGGAGCGAGCTACAGACTTATTGGAAATCATACATACTGATGTATGCGGACCAATGAGTGTAGCCTCGCGCGGTGGTTATCGTTATGTTCTAACCTTCACAGATGATTTGAGTAGATATGGGTATATCTATTTAATGAAACATAAATCCGAAACTTTCGAGAAGTTTAAGGAATTTCAAAGTGAAGTAGAAAATCAACGTAACAAGAAGATTAAATTTCTACGATCGGATCGTGGAGGTGAATATCCGAGTTATGAGTTTGGCATGCATTTAAAGAAATGCGGAATACTTTCACAATTGACACCGCCGGGAACACCACAACGAAACGGTGTGTCCGAACATCGTAATCGAACTCTCTTAGATATGGTTCGTTCTATGATGTCTCTTACTCGATTTGCCGTTATCATTTTGGAGTTATGCATTAGAGACAGACCGCATTCACTTTAAATAGAGCACCATCAAAATCCGTTGAAACGACGCCGTATGAATTATGGTTTAATAAGAAACCTAAGTCGTCGTTCCTAAAAGTTTGGGGTTGCGAAGCCTATGTAAAAAAGTTACAACCGGACAAGCTAGAACCCAAAGCGGAGAAATGCGTCTTCATAGGATACCCTAAAGAAACTATAGGGTACACTTTCTATCACAGATCCGAAGGCAAGATCTTTGTTGCTAAGAACGGAACCTTTCTTGAGAAAGAATTTCTCACTAAAGAAGTGACTTGGAAGAAAAGTAGAACTCGATGAGATTGAAGAATCTCTACTCGTTGATCGAAGTAGCGCGAGTACCGGAAAATGTTCTGTGCCGCTCGCACCAACAACAGAGGAAGCAAATGATAATGATCATGAAACTTCAAATGAGATAGCTACTGAACCTCGCAGATCGACAAGGGATCGTACCACTCCAGATTGGTATGATCCTTGTCTAAATGTCATGATTGTGGATAACAATGATGAAGACCCTGCGACGTATGAAGAAGCGATGATGAGCCCAGATTCCAACAAATGGCAAGAAGCCATGAAATCCGAAATGGGATCCATGTATGATAACAAAGTATGGACTTTGGTAGACTTACCCGATAGCCGCAAGGCTGTCGAGAATAAATGGATCTTCAAGAGAAAAACAGATGCCGATGGTAATATTACTCGTCTATAAAGCTCGACTTGTCGCAAAGGGTTTCCGACAAATTCAAGGTGTTGACTACGATGAGACTTTCTCACTCGTAGCGAAGCTAAAATCTGTGAGGATTTTGTTAGCAATAGCTGCATTTTTCGATTATGAGATTTGGCGAGATGGATGTCAAAACGGCGTTCCTTAATGGAGACATTGAGGAAGAGTTGTATATGGTACAACCCAAAGGTTTTGTCGATCCTAAAAATGCTGACAAAGTATGCAAACTTCAGCGTTCAATCTATGGACCGAAGCAAGCATCGAGAAGTTGGAACCGACGTTTTGATAAGGTGATCAAAGACTTCGGGTTTATACAGTGTCATGGAGAGGCCTGTATTTACAAGAAAGTGAGTGGGAGCTCCGTAGCGTTCCTGATATTATATGTAGATGACATATTATTGATTGGGAATGATATAGAACTATTAAGCAGTGTAAAAGGTTATTTGAATAATAGTTTTTCAATGAAAGACCTTGGTGAAGCATCATATATATTAGGCATCAAGATTTATAGAGATAGATCAAGACGTCTAATAGGGCTATCACGAGTACATACCTGGACAAGATTCTAAAGAAGTTTAGAATGGACGAAAGTAAGAAAGGATTCTTACCTATGTTACCGAGGCAAGGTCTTGAGTAAGACTCAAGGTCCGGCTACGACGAGAAGAAAGAGAAAGGATGAATCGGATCCCCTATGCCTCGGCGGTAGGCTCTATCATGTATGCCATGCTATGTACAAGACCGGATATAGCACATGCTTGTTAGTTTGACTAGCGGATATCAAAGTGATCCGAGGAATAGAACAACTGGACAGCGGTCAAGAATATCCTGAAGTACTTGAAAAGAACTAAGGATATGTTTCTTTGTTATGGAGGTGACCAAGAGCTCGTTGTAACAAGTTACACCGATGCAAGTTGGAACACCGATCCCGATGACTCTAAGTCACAATCCGGGTACGTGTTTATATTGAATGGTGTTGCGATGAAGTCGGGCAAGCTCGAAGCGGTGCACGGTGGCGAAATCCTCAACGAATCGAGTACATAGCGGCTTCGGAGGCTTCATCGGAAGCGGTATGGATGAAGAGGTTCATTGTAGAGCTCGGTGTGGTTCCTAGTGCATTGGACCCATTAGTCATCTCTCGTGACAACATGGGTGCCATCGCCAATGCACAAGAGCCAAGGTCACACAAGAGGCTGAAGCATATCAAGCTGCGTTACCACTCGATTCGCGAGTACATCGAAGATGGAGAAGTAAAGATTTGCAAAGTACACACCGATCTGAATGTAGCGGATCCATTGACTAAAGCTCTCCCTAGGGCAAAGCATGACCAACACCGAATGCCATGGGTGTTAGGTATATTACAATGTAATCTAGATTATTGACTCTAGTGCAAGTGGGAGACTGAAGGAGATATGCCCTAGAGGCAATAATAAAGTGGTTATTATTTATATCTTTATGTTTATGATAAATGTTTATATATCATGCTAGAATTGTATTAACCGAAACATTAGTACATGTGTGATATGTAGACAAACAAGAAGTCCCTAGTATGCCTCTTAAACTAGCTTTTTTTTTTTGATCAAACATCAGTAGGAGAGGCTCCTACTGTGATTCTCTTAAACTAGCTTGTTGATTAATGGATGATTAGTTTCATAATCATGAACATTGGATGTTATTAATAACAAGGTTATATCATTGTATGAATGATGTAATGGACACACCCAATTAAGCGTAGCATAAGATCACGTCATTAAGTTATTTGCTATAAGCTTTCGATACATAGTTACCTAGTCCTTATGACCATGAGATCATGTAAATCACTTATACCGGAAAGGTACTTTGATTACATCAAACGCCACTCGCGTAAATGGGTGGTTATAAAGGTGGGATTAAGTATCCGGAAAGTATGAGTTGAGGCATATGGATCAATAGTGGGATTTGTCCATCCCGATGACGGATAGATATACTCCGGGCCCTCTCGGTGGAATGTCGTCTAATGTCTTGCAAGCATATGAATAAGTTCATAAGAGACCACATACCACGGTACGAGTAAAGAGTACTTGTCGGGAGACGAGGTTGAACAAGGTATAGTGTGATACCGATGATCAAACCTCGGACAAGTAAAATATCGCGTGACAAAGGGAATTGGTATCGTATGTGAATGGTTCATTCGATCACTAAAGTCATCGTTGAATATGTGGGAGCCATTATGGATCTCCAGATCGTCGGAGTAAGTACTCAACCATGTCCGCATAGTTCACGAACCGTAGGGTGACACACTTAAAGTTGGATGTTGAAATGGTAGAACTTGAATATGGAATGGAGTTCGAATATTTGTTCGGAGTCCCGGATGAGATCCCGGACATCACGAGGAGTTCCGGAATGGTCCGGAGAATAAGATTCATATATAGGATGTCATTTTATGTGTATTAAAATGATTCGGAAGGTTCTATGGAAGGTTCTAGAAGGTTCTAGAAAAGTCCGGAAGAAACCACCAAGGAAGGTGGAGTCCACATGGGACTCCACCTCCATGGCCGGCCAGCCCTAGATGGGGTGGAGTCCCAAGTGGACTCCACCATAGGGGGCCGGCCACCCCCCTATGGGAAGTGGAAATCCCACCTTTGGGTGGGAGTCCTAGTTGGGCTAGGTTTCCCACCATATGGAAGGTTTTGGGTTCGGGTCTTATTCGGAGACTTGTAGTCCAACACTTGGGGCTTCCACCTATATAAAGAGGAGCCAAGGGGAGGGGGCCGGCCACACCAAAGCCACCACCTTGGCCGCCCCCTTTAGTGGCCGGCCACCCCTCTCCCCAAACCCTAGCGGCCTCTCTCCTCCACCACGTCCCGCACGCTTAGCGAAGCTCCGCCGGACTTCTTCACCGCCACCGACACCACGCCGTCGTGCTGTCGGATTCAAGAGGAGCTACTACTTCCGCTGCCCGCTGGAACGGGGAGGTGGACGTCGTCTTCATCAACAACCGAACGTGTGACCGAGTACGGAGGTGCTGCCCGTTCGTGGCGCCGGAACCGATCGTGATCAAGATCTTCTACGCGCTTTTGCAAGCGGCAAGTGAACGTCTACCGCAGCAACAAGAGCCTCCTCTTGTAGGCTTTGGAATCTCTTCAAGGGTGAGACTCGATAATCCCCTCGTTGCTACCGTCTTCTAGATTGCATCTTGGCTTGGATTTCGTGTTCGCGGTAGGAAAATTTTTGTTTTCTATGCAACGTTATCCTACAATATCGTCGGTCTGATGCAGAGGACAGAAGGTATCGTCGGCATGATAGTAACGACGGCGGGTACGATCGTCACGCTAGAGGGAGGTCAAGGGAGAAAAACGACATGGATAGGCATTGGGACTGTCCTTTCTTCAAACATTGCTGGGACTCAGGAATGAGCCGATTCCGAACAATCGAGAATTGCCCAGAATGCAGACAGCAAAGGAGGAGGACAAATGAGGTTTTAGTGTTCGAGCGTCTAGGGCCTCTCCCACCTCAGAACAAACGAGCTGAGTCATCTGAAGAAGAAGACTTTGAGGAGTCAGACGGAGAAGAAGATAGGTATCACCGGCCAAGGTGATGCCCTGATGGAGTCAGCCATTCTCAGAAGCGTAGGGTGCAGCGGCTACGAAACCTGGAGGAAGCCGAGGCACAGTACCTGTACACTTTGAGGAAAGCACGGCCCGATCTGGCCGTGAAAATGCAGCAAACATTGGAGACAAAGGCCCGCCCTACCAAGAAAGTGTGGCGCCCTAAACAGATGAAAGCCGATGCAGAGGCATCGGCTGATACGAACATGGTGTTCGTACTCCCGTCAGAGTTTCGCGCTCCAAACGACGAGGAAGTATCGGTGGCTCAATTCGACTGCGGTCCACGGCCGGTTATCTTTGAGAAGCCACGAGATAGAAGCTACAGGCATTTGAAAGCCCTATACCCGAGAGGTTATATCAATGGGCAGCTTCGTCGGCAAGATGTTGGTTGACACCGGAGCGGCAGTCAACATAATGCCGTATTCCATGCTACGACATTTGGGACACTCCAATGATGATCTGATCAAGACCAATGTCACATTAAGCGATTTCAACGGCCAAGCATCAGAAGCAAAGGGTGTTCTGAATGTAGATCTTACTGTAGGCCGGAAAACTATACCCACCGCATTCTTCATCGTCGACAGCAAAAGCAATTACGCTGTCCTACTAGGAAGGGATTGGATTCACGCTAACTGTTGCATTCCATCCACAATGCTCCAATGCATCATACAGTGGGATGGAGATGAAGTGGAGGTCGTTCAGGCAGATGACTCAATCGAGATATCACTAGCTGCCATGAGTGTTTGGGAGGCAGATGACCAAGAGCCGCTCTCCGGAATCAGTTTGGAAGGCTGTGAGCGCATCGAAGTTTCGAAAAATGGGGTGAGGCTGGTTTTATCCACCGGCCTGACAGAGTAGCAAGGTCCAAGACAATGGACGTACGTGGCGAGGCCGATCCCTGCGATCGGCCCCAAAAAATGGAAAGCAAAAATCTTATCTCAAGCATGTCACGTAGCTAAAGTGGAATCCAAGAAGTTGCAAACCATCGACAAGCATTGCAATGAAAAAGGAGGCCGATTCTAGCAATCGGCCAAAATTATCCTCGACATACGTTCAGCATTAATCCAACAGAGGATGCCTGAAGAGCCGATACCCTCAATTACTTGAAAGAATCGGCTCGGGGGGCACTCAGATGGATAAGACACCATGCCCAGCCACTCAAGATGTGTTCTCTGATGATGATGGATATTGAAGTATGGGGGCCGATGCATAAATAAATCGGCCGTAAAAAATACAATTTTTTTAAGCACAGCCGATGCACAGACATCGACTTAATGATAAAAAGCCGATGCATGGCCATCGACTCAAGAGGTACAGCTGTTATAAGCAGAAGCCCAATGGAGCAGTTATCGAGTTACATGGAGAGGCTCTACTAGATGAACTCCTCAATGGATTTGTTTGGCGACTCAGATCCTCTCTTCAAGGACCTCCAACTCCTTTTGCAAGTCTTCGAGTTCAGCAGTGCTAGCAGGAGCGTCAGTTTTGGCGTCCAAAACTGCCTTTGTCTCATTAAAAGCCGCTGATATTTTTCTGCAAGATTGAGGATCATAACACTGACCAACAACAAGAGCAGCATAAACATGCAAATCAGGTTAAGGATGAGCCCAACGAGGAGAGCATATCTCTTCTAGGACCATGAGAACAGCCGATGACGAAGCAATCGGCTGTGGCGTTTCTTGCCTGGGGCTTGGCCAAGGTGGCGAACTTGGTCGATGTTATTTTTAAAGGTTGTTACGTCCATAGTTGTGGAGAGCATCAGGACTTCATCAACATCCCCATTGGAAATTGCATCGGTCTGCGAAAGGAGGATGAGCCGATCTGAGCAGCAAGGCGCAAGGATTGAACTGGAGAAGCTCGGGGGGCACCTAATCAGATGAACATGTGCGATACATATGCAGTGAAATATTGGGGGCCGATAGAAAAATTGCCAGGTTGCCAGTTCAGCAGTGCTGTCAGAGGAGGTTTGGCGTACAAGACAGCCTTTTGCTCATTAAGCCGTTGGTGATCATCTACAATATCGGCTTTCAACGGAAGAATGGTGATCGGCTCTGGCTGGCTCTGCATGGTAGCTCTCTCAGATATGATCGAGTTCAGGTCCATTCGTCTGAATTACGTGTCCTCATCGCTGTTTTCGCCTTGACTGAGGCTCGGGGGCGGTTGGCCCGGTAGATGCTCTGTTTTTAGAAGCCGATTGGAGTGTCATCGGCTGGTCCTGCGTCGCAATCTTCTTCAAAGATGGTGATCCACCAGAGCTCAAAGTCATCGGTCGAAAAGATGAAGGATAGATCGTGAGGGATTGATGCGTTGACATCGGCTTATTGAGCATTGACCAAGTTTACGATCACTCCGTAGTCGAAGAGATGAAGGACAGATTATGAGGGACCGATGCGTTGCCATCGGCTCATTGAGCATTGGCATAAAGGAAATCGGCAAAATCAAATTGGGGAAATTCTTCATTGATAAACGAGATTTCTTACATAAAGAGCTGATTGCTCTCAAAAAGAAGTACTAGGGGATACATTGCCCCATCTACTTTTGCTGATCCTAGGCTAAGGGTCCTATCTACGGGCCGTCGCTGCCCTCGTCGTCGCCGTCGTCGCCGCTATCGGCGCTACTCCCGGCGGGCTCGTCGTCGCTGCTGTAGCGGCCGCCGACAGGACCCTCGTTGTTCTCGTCCTCCTCGTCAGCGTCGTCGTCGTCGCTGTCGAAGTCGCTGAGGTTCCCGGCCGGGGGCGAAGCGCTTGGCCGGCGGTTCGTCGGAGGAGGTGTCGTCCTCCTCCTCCTCTTCCTCCTCCTCGGAGAAGGTGAGGTCATCACAGGAGAAGCGATCGTCATCGCTCTCCTCCTCCGTTTCCCCGTCGGCGAGGAAGCGGAGGTCACTTTCCCCGTCGGTCGAGGACTTGTCGTCCTCAGACCAGACGGAGAAGTCGTGACTAGACTCCTCCCCGGCTTCGATGGCGCGGCGGATGTTGGCCGCGTGGGCCTCCTCTGGGTCCCACTCCGGTGTCGGCTCGCGAGAGGAGGAAGATTGGATGGAAAGACCCGATGAGGCGGAGGAAGAAGAAGACATGGTGGCAGAGGAGGGCTTTTTGGAGTGCTAATGCGAAGGGGATGAAGAGGAGAACTGTTCGATGCGGTTAAATAAAAGGAGATGGAGTGAAAATTTAATGTTCGAGCAGTTTTCGAGGATGTGGTGCCAAAACTGTCAAATCGTGCGGAGAAGTTGAGAAGGCAAGTCATCATGATGAAGAGTACTGTGACGGTTCTGATCTGCCACGACATGACCCTTCGAAGGAAAAACAGAGTGGTTTTGAAAATTATCATTACCAAAACCAGGGGGCATGTGTTATCACCGGATTTTGGCCAAATCAAGAGATGGGCCGTAAGTGAAGATGGGCTTGAAGGATACACGCGTGGAGCATCTTTGAAGCGGCCTTGCGCGAAGAGTTGGGCTAGATTGCCCGTGTATCTGTAAATATAGTAGATCGCATCTTAGATTAAAAGATAGAGTTTAACCCGTGCACGGTTAGGTGCACGCTTGAATTAGAAAGTCCCCTGGACTATAAATATGTATCTAGGGTTATCGAGAAAGGAGGACAATCACGTTCACAACAAACACAAATCAGGCGCATCGCCACCCCTTATTTCGAGGGTTTTCTCCGGGTAAGCATCATGTCGCCTAGATCGCATCTTGCGATCTAGGCAGTACACGTTTATTCGTCTACCTTATGTTACTCGTGCTGAAGCGTTGTTGATGGCGAGTAACACTACTTATCTTAGGTGTTTTGGGGCTTGCATTGATGCTTTTCTTATGCATATCTGCGTAGCAATGCCGTCCCTCGACACCTAGCTGCCCTTACACCTATCTGGGTGTAAGGGCAGCATCTTGCTTGTTCGTTACTTAGTAGATCCGATATGTTATAGTTGCTCCTTGTTCTGCAAGGATTTGTTTAATATCTGCATGATTAGGCCTTATGCTGGGGTTGGACGATCTGGTAGTGCGTTAGGTGTTGTTTACCGTTCCTACAAGGGATGTTCCGGGAATTGACTTAATGTTGGTTTTTAGGCCTCTTGTAGGGGTAGTTTTCATCATCTTTCGTATACTGCTAGGCCCAACTACGCGTAGGATGTTCCGGTTATGCGGTGAAAACCCTAAACTGTCGTGGATTGGTTTAGCTTTGTTTTGATCAAGCGGGATCCCCATGTCATTGCAAATCCAACGTGAACCATGGGGCGATCGGCTCTTTGAGCCGATCCACAGGGCAACCTGAGAGCCGATAGGGCTCGTATTTAATGTTTACGTGTCTACCATGCAGGAAGCTAATCGAAGCAATCTAACACCTTCCTGACCGGGTCTAGGTCAGGTGGCACGCCCTAGCAACCGCCGGGACGTGTGCGAGAAACTTGCGGGACGACGCGAGGTGCCAGGGTCCACTAAGCGGCCTTGGGAGCCTCCCGGCTCTTCGTGTTGCTTAACCACTGCTCGTCGGTGAGTTTTGGCGGGTAACACATTCTGGCACGCCCGGTGGGACGATCTTCTACAACATCCACGCCAACACCTGCATCCGAGATGGCGGATGAACCGATCAAGTACGAGGATCTCCCTGCAGAACATCAGAAGAAATACGATGAGCTGAAGGCCATCTGTGAAGCCGAACTCATCGGCTCCTTTGAAAAGACCCGTACGCACGGCATCCAGTTCAAAGGAGACACGCGTCCGTTGCCTGGCGTCAACATGGTGGATCTCAGCCACTCCATAAGGGAGCCAGGGTTCTCCTTTGGTGTCAACATGGCAGGGCTTGTAAGCCGCCATGACAAAGATAAGGCAGAGAGCAGCCACTCCCGTGGCGAGGATAAAGAGGAGGCCGATCCACACGACCGGCCCCAAGATGATGATAGACGGTACCTACCCGAGGAGGAAGTGAGAAGCGTGCAGTATCAACGTCCACTCTCCGCGCATCTCCTTAACAATTATGAGCAGCAGTATGACCGACGTCGGCGCTACGACGTAAATGATGAGAAAAATCGTCGGTCGATGCGAGAGGACAGAGAGGTACCGTCGGCATGATAGTAATGACGGCGGGTACGATCGTCACGCTAGAGGGAGGTCAAGGGAGAAAAACGACATGGATAGGCATTGGGACCTGTCCTTTCTTCAAACATTCGTCGGGACTCAGGAATGAGCCGATTGCCAACAATCGAGAATTGCCCAGAATGCAGACAGCAAAGGAGGAGGACAAATGAGGTTTCAGTGTTCGAGCGTCTAGGGCCTCTCCCACCTCAGAACAAACGAGCTGAGTCATCTCAAGAAGAAGACTTTGAGGAGTCAGACGGAGAAGAAGATAGGTATCACCGGCCAAGGTGATGCCCTGATGGACTCAGCCATTCTCAGAAGCGTAGGGTGCAGCGGCTACGAAACCTGGAGGAAGCCGAGGCACAGTACCTGTACACGTTGAGGAGAGCACGGCCCGATCTGGCCGTGAAAATGCAGCAAACATTGGAGACAAAGGCGCGCCCTACCAAGAAAGTGTGGCGCCCTAAACAGACGAAAGCCGATGCAGAGGCATCGGCTGATATGAACATGGTGTTCGTACTCCCGTCAGAGTTTCGCGCTCCAAACGACGAGGAAGTATCGGTGGCTCAATTCGACTGCGGTCCACGGCCGGTTATCTTTGAGAAGCCACGAGATAGAAGCTACAGGCATTTGAAAGCCCTATACCCGAGAGGTTATATCAATGGGCAGCCTGTCGGCAAGATGTTGGTTGACACCGGAGCGGCGGTCAACATAATGCCGTATTCCATGCTACGACGTTTGGGACACTCCAATGATGATCTGATCAAGACCAACGTCACATTAAGCGATTTCAACGGCCAAGCATCAGAAGCAAAGGGTGTTCTGAATGTAGATCTTACTGTAGGCCGGAAAACTATACCCACCGCGTTCTTCATCGTCGACAGCAAAAGCAATTACGCTGTCCTACTAGGAAGGGATTGGATTCACGCTAACTGTTGCATTCCATCCACAATGCACCAATGCATCATACAGTGGGATGGAGATGAAGTGGAGGTCGTTCGAGCGAGATGACTCAATCGAGATATCACTAGCTGCCATGAGTGTTTGGGAGGCGAGATGACCAAGAGCCGCTCTCCGGAATCGGTTTGGAAGGCCGTGAGCGCATCGAAGCTTCGAAAAATGGGGTGAGGCTGGTTTTATCCACCGGCCGACAGAGTAGCAAGGTCCAAGACAATGGACGTACGTGGCGAGGCCGATCCCTGCGATCGGCCCCAAAAATGGAAAGCAAAAATCTTATCTCAAGCATGTCACGTAGCTACAGTGGAATCCAAGAAGTTGCAAACCATCGACAAGCATTGCAATGAAAAAGGAGGCCGATTCTAGCAATCGGCCAAAATTATCCTCGACATACGTTCAGCATTAATCCAACAGAGGATGCCTGAAGATGGCGGATGAACCGATCGAGTACGAGGATCTCCCTGCAGAGCATAAGAAGAAATACGATGAGCTAAAGGCCATCTGTGAAGCCGAACTCATCGGCTCCTTTGAGAAGACCCGTTCGCACAGCATCAGGTTCAAAGTAGACACACGCCCGTTTCCTGGCGTCAACATGGTGGGTCTTAGCCACTCCATAAAGTGCGAGCCAGAGTTCTCTTTTGGTGTCAACATGGCAGGGCCTGTGAGCCGCCATGGCAAAGATAAAGCAAAAAGCAGCCACTCCCGTGGCAAGGATAAAGAGGAGGCCGATCCACGCGACCGGCCCCAAGATGATGATAGACGGTACCTGACCGAGGAGGAAGTGAGAAGCGTGCGGTATCAACGTCCACTCTCCGCGCATCTCCTTAACAAATATGAGCAGCAGTATGACCGACGTCGGCGCTACGACGTAGATGATGAGAGATATCGTCGGTCTGATGCAGAGGACAGAAGGTATCGACGGCATGATAGTAACAACGACGGGTATGATCGTCACGCTAGAGGGAGGTCAAGAGAGCAAGACGACATGGATAGGCATTGGGACTGTCCTTTCTTCAAACATTGCTGGGACTCAGGAATGAGCCGATTGCCAACAATCAAGAATTGCCCAGAATGCAGACAACAAAGGAGGAGGACAAATGAGGTTTCAGTGTTCAAGCGTCTAGGGCCTCTCCCACCTCAGAACAAACGAGCTGAGTCATCTCAAGAAGAAGACCTTGAGGAGTCAGACGGAGAAGAAGATAGGTATCACCGGCCAAGGTGGTGCCCTGATGGACTCAGCCATTCTCAGAAGCGTAGGGTGCAGCGGCTACGAAACCTGGAGGAAGCCGAGGCACAGTACCTGCACACGTTGAGGAAGGCACGGCCCGATCTGGCCGTGAAAATCCAGCAAACATTGGAGACAAAGGCGCGCCCGCCGAAGAAAGTATGGCGCCCCAAACGGACAAAAGCCGATGCAGAGGCATCGGCTGACACAAACATAGTGTCCATGATCTCGTCAGAGATTTATGACCCAAGACATGGTGAACATACCTCGAGCGAGTCATGTAGCCATAATAAAGAACCAAGAAGTTGTAAACCCTCATTAAGCATTGCAATGAAAAAGGAGGCCGATTCTAGCGATCGGCCAGTATTATCCTCAACATACGCTTTGCCTGTGTTCAGCATTGACCTAGCAGGCGATGGAAAGCTGGGGTATGGGTTTACATCAGCTGATGAGCTAGAGGAGATCGATATTGGTCCTGGGGATAAACCACGGCCAACATTTATCAGCAAAAAGTTAGATTCGCATCTGAGGGGCCTGATGATAGCCTTGTTGAAAGAGTACCCAGATTGTTTTGCGTGGGATTATATGGAGATGCCTGGGTTAGATAGAAGCATCATTGAGCATAGGCTCCCTCTGAAGAAAGGATTTCGGCCGTTCCAGCAGCGAGCGTGACAGATGAAGGCCGAGGTCTTGGAAGAAGTCAAGAAGGAGATCAAGAAGATGTTGGACGATGGGTTCATCAGGCCATGCAGGTACGCTGAATGGATTTCCAATGTTGTACCTGTGGAGAAAAAGGACGGCCGATGGCGTGTCGCCATAGATTTTCGGAACCTCAACAGTGCCACTCCAAAGGACGAGTATCCTATGCCAGTAGCAGAGACCCTGATCAATGCAGCTGCTGGTCATAAGATTTTGAGTTTCATGGATGGAAATGCCGGCTACAATCAAATCTTCATGGCTCCAGAAGATATACACAAGACTGCATTCAGAGTGCCAGGCTCGGTGGGCTTGTTTGAATATGTGGTCATGATGTTTGGACTGAAGAATGCCGGCGCAACATACCAGAGAGCCATGAACTACATCTTTCATGATCTAATCGGCAAACTGGTGGAAATTTACATCGACGACGTGGTGGTAAAGTCTGTTTCGACGAACGGACATTTAGAGGATTTGCGACAAGTCCTGGACCGAACTCGGAAGTTCGGGCTAAGAATGAACCCAAAGAAGTGTGCCTTTGGTGTGACGGCCGGTCAGTTCCTGGGTTTCTTGGTTCATGAACGTGGAATTGAGATCGGCCTGAAAAGTCAAGAGGCAGTGCGAATGATGAAGCCACCCACCACGAAGAAGGAGCTCCAGTGTCTCATCGGCAAAATTAATTTCGTCAGAAGGTTTATCTCCAACTTGTCAGGACGAATCGAGCCGTTCATGGGATTGGTTAAAATCAAGTCTGATGAGGAGTTTCGCTGGGGGGCAGAGCAACAGCAGGCATTTGACGATATTAAGGAATACCTAACCAAGCCACCTGTGTTAGTTCCGCTGCAGCAAGACATGCCGTTCTACATTTACTTATCAGTGGCTGACACCTCCATCGCATCAGTGGTGGTGCAGGTTTATGATGGTCTGGAAAAAGTGGTTTTCTACCTCAGCAGAAGGATGTTGGATGCAGAAACAAGGTACCCTGAAATTGAGAAGTTGTGTCTCTGTCTATTTTTTACCTGCACCAAGATTCAGCACATCCTGCTGTCCGCAGAAATCATAGTCATATGCAAATCGGATGTCATCAAGCACATGTTGTCGGCCCCTGTATTAAAAGGCCGACTCGGCAAATGGATGTTTGCATTATCGGAATTTGAGATCCGGTATCAACCTGCGAAAGCAGTTAAGGGACAAGCGTTAGCCGACCTTATTGCTGAGCGAATAAACACGGACGTAGCAGCACTATCTGTGCGTGCATGGGCCATGTTCTTCGATGGATCGGTTTGTGATGATGGTTGCGGCATCGGCGTGCTACTCGTGTCGCCTCGGGGGGCAACATACTCCTTCTCCATCAGGCTGGATGCCCCTTGCACCAACAATGTGGCTGAGTACGAAGCAATCTGCAAGGGAATGGAGTTACTCTTGGAAGGCCAGGGCGAAGCAGTTGAGATTTTTGGAGATTCCAAATTGGTGATTTCTCAACTCACAGAGGAATACAAGTGCGAGAGCGAGTCACTCTTCCCATTATGGGTGCAATGCCGTGAGCTGATGGCACAGTTCAGGTATATAAGCTTCAATTGGATCCCAAGGTCGCAAAATACTGAGGCAAATGACCTCGCACAGACGGCGTAAGGATACAAGGATGTAGCAGATGAAGCCGATTTTCAGGTGCAATTCATGGAACCAGATGATTGGAGAGCCGATATCTTCAATTACTTGAAGGATCCGGCTCGGGGGGCACCTAAACGGATAAGATACAGAGCCATGAAGTACGTACTGATTGGCGATGATATGTTCTACAGAACATTGGAAGGATTGCTTCTCAAATGTTTGGGACCAGCCGAATCCAATCGGCTTTTGCACGAGGTGCATGAAGGTGCTTGTGGAACTCACCAATCGGCTCATAAGATGAAATGGCTGATCAGACGCTCGGGATTTTATTGGCCCACTATGCTTGAAGATTGTTTCCAGTATTATAAAGGGTGTCAAGCATGTCAGAAGTTTGGGAGCATTCAGATAGTACCCGCATCAGCAATGAATCCTATCATCAAACCTTGGCCATTCCGAGGTTGGGGCATGGACATGATCGGCAAGATTCATCCTGCATCGAGCAAAGGCCATGAATGGGTTCTGGCCATTACAGATTACTTCACTAAATGGGTGGAGGCTGTCCCTATGAAGTCAGTAGCATCGAAAGATGTTATCAGTTTCGTGTTGGAGCATGTCATTCATAGATTCGGGATTCCCCAGACTATCACGACCGATGGAGGTTCGGTCTTCGTTTCGAAGGGGATGAAAAAGTTCTGCGATGACATGGGGATCAAGTTGATCCGATCATCTCCATATTATGCTCAAGCAAACGGGCAGGCTGAAGCGTCTAACAAGAGCTTGATCAAGCTGATTAAGAGAAAAATCGACGAGCACCCTAAACGATGGCACGAGGTGTTGTCAGAGGCGTTGTGGGCTTACCGCATGTCGTGTCATGGAGCAATAAAAACCTCGCCATACCAGCTGGTCTATGGACAAGAAGCTGTGTTACCCTGGGAAATTAAGGCGGGGTCAAGACGGATCACGTTTCAGAATGATTTAACTGCTGAAGAATATGCAGCCCTGATGAGTGACAGCATTGAGGACGCAACGGAACTTAGACTATGGTCACTTGAGAAAATCAAGGAGAATAAAGCCAAGGTGGCTCGTGCATATAATAAGAAAGTGAAGCCAAAAGAGTTCCAAGTTGATGATCTGGTATGGGAAGCTGTATTGCCGTTGGGGACGAAGGATAAAATGTATGGTAAATGGTCTCCGAATTGGCATGGCCCGTACAAAGTTGTCCAAGTTTTAAAAGGGAATGCATACATGCTCGAGCAGTTGGATGGCGCGAAGTTCCCAGTAGCTGTCAATGGCCAGCATCTCAAGAAATATTTCCCAAGTATGTGGGATGATGGACAGTAAGATATTGAGGCCGATGCACGAACTCGGCCAGAAAAAAAAATATAGTAAACGGTGAAATATGGGGGCCGATGTATGAAATCGGCCGGTAAAAAGAAGTATATGTACGATGCAACAGGATGCTAAGTACAGCCGATGCACGGACATCGACTTCAGAATAATAAAGCCGGTACATTGTTATCGACTCTAGAGGAACAAGCTCAATTGAGCAGGTTAACAGATCAAGTTCAGATTAGAGACCATGATATCTAGGATGAATATCCCAGTGGATTTGCTGAGAATCTGAATCTGCGCGTTTGAGGTTGGAGGATGGTTTGGACACGGACTGTACCTGTCTGACCGTGGGAATAGGCAGCTGTTCGGCCTTGAATCGCGTTTGCAGTGCAGGCCGATGCTTTGCCATCGGCTCTTTAAGAAGTGACTTCGTTGGACAATCGGCAAAATTAACAAGAAAGCAAAAGTAATTGAGGAATATTTTCTTCATTAGAAAGGGATTTCTTACAAGGAGGGAGCCGATTGCTCAGAGGAGGAAGAACAAAAGGAGGACAGATTGCTACCACTAGGCCTATGCTAAGTGATCCCTACTTTAAAAGCCGTCGCTGTCCTCGTCATCGCCGCCGTAGCCGCCGCCGGTGCTGCTGCTGGCGGGCTCCTCGTCGCTACTGCCATAGCCCTCAATGGGGGCGTCTTCCTCTTCATCATCGTCGTCTTCGTCGTCATCCGACCATGCCCAGCCGCGGAATCGCTTCGCCGGCGGCTCGTCGGAGGAGGTGTCGTCCTCTTCCTTTTCCTCGTTGGAGGGGACGTCGTCCTCTTCATCCTCCTCTTCTTCCTCTTCGTCGGAGGGGGTGAAGCTACCCCAAGAGAGGAGGTCATCTTCGCTCTCCGCCACCAGTTCCCCGTCGATGAGGAACCGGAGGTCGTCCTCCCCATCGGTCAGAGGCAAGTCGCCATCTGACCCGACGAGGGCCTCGGGTGGGCCATCTGGCACATGGTCGAAGTCCCACTCCGGCTCTTCCCCTTGGCCGGGCTCTGGCATCAGCTCATCTGAAGAAGAAGATTGGAAGGAGAGAGCCGATGCAGCCGAGGAGGAGGATGAGGCCATGGTGGAGGAGGGTTTTTCGATGGCTAGTGTGGAGCAAAAGGATGAAGAAGCAAACTGCTCGATGCGGTTAAAATAGAGGGGGTATAGTGGAAATTTAATGCTTGAGCAGTTTTCGAGGATGTGGTGCCAAAACTGTTAAATCGGGCAGAGAAGTTGAGAAGGCAAGTCATCATGATGAAGAATACTGCGACGGTTCTGATCTGCCACGACATGACCCTTCGAAGAAAAAATAGAGTGGTTTTGAAATTATCATTACCAAAACCAGGGGGCATGTGTTATCACCAGATTTTGGCCAAATCAGGAAGTGGGCCGTAAGTGAAGATGGGCTTGAAGGATACACGCGTGGAGCATCTTTGAAGCGGCCTTGCGCGAAGAGTTTGGGCTAGATTGCCCGTGTATCTGTATTATAGTAGATCGCATCTTAGTTTAGAAGTTAGAGTTTAACCCATGCACGGTTTGGTGCACGCCTCAATTAGAAAGTCCCCTAGACTATAAATATGTATCTAGGGTTATCGAGAAAGGAGGACAATCACGTTCACAACAAACACAAATCAGGCGCATCGCCACCCCTTATTTCGAGGGTTTTCTCCGGGTAAGCATCATGCTGCCTAGATCGCATCTTGCGATCTAGGCAGTACACGTTTCTTCGTCTACCTTGTGTTACTCGTGCTGAAGCGTTGTTGATGGCGAGTAACACTACTTATCTTAGGTGTTCTGGGGCTTGCGTTGATGCTTTTCTTATGCATATCTACGTAGCAATGCCGTCCCTCGACACCTAGCTGCCCTTACACCTATCTGGGTGTAAGGGCAGCATCTTGCTTGTTCGTTACTTAGTGGATCCGATCTGTTATAGTTGCTCCTTGTTCTGCAAGGATTAGTTTAATATCTGCATGATTAGGCCTTATGCTGGGGTCGGACGATCCGGTAGCGCGTTAGGTGTTGTTTACCGTTCCTACAAGGGATGTTCCGGGAATTGACTTAATGTTGGTTTTTAGGCCTCTTGTAGGGGTAGTTTTCATCATCTTTCGTATCTGCTAGGCCCAACTACGCGTAGGATGTTCCGGTTATGCGGTGAAAACCCTAAACCGTCGTGGATTGGTTTAGCTTTGTTTTGATCAAGCGGGATCCCCATGTCATTGCAAATCCAACGTGAACCATGGGGCGATCGGCTCTTTGAGCCGATCCACGAGGCAACCCGAGAGCCGATAGGGCTCGTATTTAATGTTTACGTGTCTACCATGCAGGAAGCTAATCGAAGCAATCTAACACCTTCCCGACCGGGTCTAGGTCAGGTGGCACGCCCTAGCAACCGCCGGGACGTGTGCAGGAAACTTGCGGGACGACGCGAGGTGCCAGGGTCCACTAAGCGGCCTTGGGAGCCTCCCGGCTCTTCGTGTTGCTTAACCACTGCTCGTCGGTGAGTTTTGGCGGGTAACACCAGATTTTGGCCAAATCAGGAGATGGGCCGTAAGTGAAGATGGGCTTGAAGGATACACGCGTGGAGCATCTTTGAAGCGGCCTTGCGCGAAGAGTTGGGCTAGATTGCCCGTGTATCTGTAAATATAGTAGATCGCATCTTAGATTAAAAGATAGAGTTTAACCCGTGCACGGTTAGGTGCACGCTTGAATTAGAAAGTCCCCTGGACTATAAATATGTATCTAGGGTTATCGAGAAAGGAGGACAATCACGTTCACAACAAACACAAATCAGGCGCATCGCCACCCCTTATTTCGAGGGTTTTCTCCGGGTAAGCATCATGTCTGCCTAGATCGCATCTTGCGATCTAGGCGATACACGTTTATTCGTCTACCTTGTGTTACTCGTGCTTGAAGCGTTGTTGATGGCGAGTAACACTACTTATCTTAGGTGTTTTGGGGCTTGCATTGATGCTTTTCTTATGCATATCTGCGTAGCAATGCCGTCCCTCGACACCTAGCTGCCCTTACACCTATCTGGGTGTAAGGGCAGCATCTTGCTTGCTCGTTACTCAGTAGATCCGATCTGTTATAGTTGCTCCTTGTTCGGCAAGGATTAGTTTAATATCTGCATGATTAGGCCTTATGCTGGGGTTGGACGATCCGGTAGTGCGTTAGGTGTTGTTTACCGTTCCTACAAGGGATGTTCCGGGAATTGACTTAATGTTGGTTTTTAGGCCTCTTGTAGGGGTAGTTTTCATCATCTTTCGTATCTGCTAGGCCCAACTACGCGTAGGATGTTCCGGTTCTACAACATCCACGCCAACACCTGCATCCGAGATGGCGGATGAACCGATCAAGTACGAGGATCTCCCTGCAGAACATCAGAAGAAATACGATGAGCTGAAGGCCATCTGTGAAGCCGAACTCATCGGCTCCTTTGAAAAGACCCGTACGCACGGCATCCGGTCTCAAAGGAGACACGCGTCCGTTGCCCGGCGTCAACATGGTGGATCTCAGCCACTCCATAAGGGAGCCAGGGTTCTCCTTTGGTGTCAACATGGCAGGGCTTGTAAGCCGCCATGACAAAGATAAGGCAGAGAGCAGCCACTCCCGTGGCGAGGATAAAGAGGAGGCCAATCCACACGACCGGCCCCAAGATGATGATAGACGGTACCTACCCGAGGAGGAAGTGAGAAGCATGCAGTATCAATGTCCACTCTCCGCGCATCTCCTTAACAAATATGAGCAGCAGTATGACCGACGTCGGCGCTACGACATAAATGATGAGAAAAATCGTCGGTCTGATGCAAAGGACAGGAGGTACCGTCGGCATGATAGTAACGACGGCGGGTACGATCGTCACGCTAGAGGGAGGTCAAGGGAGAAAAACGACATGGATAGGCATTGGGACTGTCCTTTCTTCAAACATTGCTGGGACTCAGGAATGAGCCGATTGCCAACAATCGAGAATTGCCCAGAATGCAGACAGCAAAGGAGGAGGACAAATGAGGTTTCAGTGTTCGAGCGTCTAGGGCCTCTCCCACCTCAGAACAAACGAGCTGAGTCATCTCAAGAAGAAGACTTTGAGGAGTCAGACAGAGAAGAAGATAGGTATCACCGGCCAAGGTGATGCCCTGATGGACTCGGCCATTCTCAGAAGCGTAGGGTGCAGCGGCTACGAAACCTGGAGGAAGCCGAGGCACGGCACTCAGTACACGTTGAGGAGAGCACGGCCCGATCTGGCCGTGAAAATGCAGCAAACATTGGAGACAAAAGCGCGCCCTACCAAGAAAGTGTGGCGCCCTAAACAGACGAAAGCCGATGCAGAGGAATCGGCTGATACGAACATGGTGTTCGTACTCCCATCAGAGTTTCGCGCTCCAAACGACGAGGAAGTATCGGTGGCTCAATTCGACTGCAGTCCACAGCCGGTTATCTTTGAGAAGCCACAAGATAGAAGCTACAGGCATTTGAAAGCCCTATACCTGAGAGGTTATATCAATGGGCAGCCTGTCAGCAAGATGTTGGTTGACACCGGAGCGGCAGTCAACATAATGCCGTATTCCATGCTACGACGTTTGGGACACTCCAATGATGATCTGATCAAGACCAACGTCACATTAAGCGATTTCAACGGCCAAGCATCAGAAGCAAAGGGTGTTCTGAATGTAGATCTTACTGTAGGCCGGAAAACTATACCCACCGCGTTCTTCATCGTCGACAGCAAAAGCAATTACGCTGTCCTACTAGAAAGAGATTGGATTCACGCTAACTGTTGCATTCCATCCACAATGCACCAATGCATCATACAGTGGGATGGAGATGAAGTGGAGGTCGTTCAGGCAGATGACTCAATCGAGATATCACTAGCTGCCATGAGTGTTTGGGAGGCAGATGACCAAGAGCCGCTCTCCGGAATCAGTTTGGAAGGCTGTGAGCGCATCGAAGCTTCGAAAAATGGGGTGAGGCTGGTTTTATCCACCGGCCTGACAGAGTAGCAAGGTCCAAGACAATGGACGTACGTGGCGAGGCCGATCCCTGCGATCGGCCCCAAAAAATGGAAAGAAAAAATCTTATCTCAAGCATGTCACGTAGCTACAGTGGCATCCAAGAAGTTGCAAACCATCGACAAGCATTGCAATGAAAAAGGAGGCCGATTCTAGCAATCGGCCAAAATTATCCTCGACATACGTTCAGCATTAATCCAACAGAGGATGCCTGAAGAGCCGATACCCTCAATTACTTGAAAGAATCGGCTCGGGGGGCACTCAGATGGATAAGACACCATGCCCAGCCACTCAAGATGTGTTCTCTGATGATGATGGATATTGAAGTATGGGGGCCGATGCATAAATAAATCGGCCGTAAAAAATACAAATTTTTTAAGCACAGTCGATGCGCAGACATCGACTTAAGGATAAAAAGCCGATGCATGGCCATCGACTCAAGAGGTACAGCTGTTATAAGCAGAAGCCCAATGGAGCAGTTATCGAATTACATGGAGAGGCTCTACTAGATGAACTCCTCAATGGATTTGTTTGGCGACTCAGATCCTCTCTTCAAGGACCTCCAACTCCTTTTGCAAGTCTTCGAGTTCAGCAGTGCTAGCAGGAGCGTCAGTTTTGGCGTCCAAAACTGCCTTTGTCTCATTAAAAGCCGCTGATATTTGTCTGCAAGATTGAGGATCATAACCCTGACCAACAACAAGAGCAGCATAAACATGCAAATCAGGTTAAGGATGAGCCCAACGAGGAGAGCATATCTCTTCTAGGACCATGAGAACAGCCGATGACGAAGCAATCGGCTGTGGCGTTTCTTGCCTGGGGCTTGGCCAAGGTGGCGAACTTGGTCGATGTTATTTTTAAAGGTTGTTACGTCCGTAGTTGTGGAGAGCATCAGGACTTCATCAACATCCCCATTGGAAATTGCATCGGTCTGCGAAAGGAGGATGAGCCGATCTGAGCAGCAAGGCGCAAGGATTGAACTGGAGAAGCTCGGGGGGCACCTAATCAGATGAACATGTGCGATACATATGCAGTGAAATATTGGGGGCCGATAGAAAAATTGCTAGGTTGCCAGTTCAGCAGTGCTGTCAGAGGAGTTTTGGCGTACAAGACAACCTTTTGCTCATTAAGCCATTGGTGATCATCTACAGTATCGGCTTTCAACGGAAGAAAGGTGATCGGCTCTGGCTGGCTCTGCATGGTAGCTCTCTCAGATATGATCGAGTTCAGGTCCATTCGTCTGAATTACGTGTCCTCATCGCTGTTTTCGCCTTGACTGAGGCTCGGGGGGCAGTTGGCCTGGTAGATGCTCTGTTTTTAGAAGCCGATTGGAGTGTCATCGGCTGGTCCTGCGTCGCAATCTTCTTCAAAGATGGTGATCCACTAGAGCTCAAAGTCATCGGTCGAAAAGATGAAGGATAGATCGTGAGGGATTGATGCGTTGACATCGGCTTATTGAGCATTGACCAAGTTTACGATCACTCTGTAGTCGAAGAGATGAAGGACAGATTATGAGGGACCGATGCGTTGCCATCGGCTCATTGAGCATTGGCATAAAGGAAATCGGCAAAATCAAATTGGGGAAATTCTTCATTGATAAATGAGATTTCTTACATAAAGAGCTGATTGCTCTCAAAAAGAAGTACTAGGGGATACATTGCCCCATCTACTTTTGCTGATCCTAGGCTAAGGGTCCTATCTACGGGCCGTCGCTGCCCTCGTCGTCGCCGTCGTCGCCGCTATCGGCGCTACTCCCGGCGGGCTCGTCGTCGCTGCTGTAGCGGCCGCCGACAGGACCCTCGTTGTTCTCGTCCTCCTCGTCAGCGCCGTCGTCGTCGCTGTCGAAGTCGCTGAGGTTCCCCGGCCAGGGGCAGAAGCGCTTGGCCGGCGGTTCGTCGGAGGAGGTGTCGTCCTCCTCCTCCTCTTCCTCCTCCTCGGAGAAGGTGAGGTCATCACAGGAGAAGCGATCGTCGTCGCTCTCCTCCTCCGTTTCCCCGTCGGCGAGGAAGCGGAGGTCACTTTCCCCGTCGGTCGAGGACTTGTCGTCCTCAGACCAGACGGAGAAGTCGTGACTAGACTCCTCCCCGGCTTCGATGGCGCGGCGGATGTTGGCCGCGTGGGCCTCCTCCGGGTCCCACTCCGGCGTCGGCTCTCGGGAGGAGGAGGATTGGGTGGAGAGACCCGATGAGGCGGAGGAAGAAGAAGACATGGTGGCGCAGGAGGGCTTTTGGAGTGCTAATGCGAAGGGGATGAAGAGGAGAACTGTTCGATGCGGTTAAATAAAAGGAGATGGAGTGAAAATTTAATGTTCGAGCAGTTTTCGAGGATGTGGTGCCAAAACTGTCAAATCGTGCGGAGAAGTTGAGAAGGCAAGTCATCATGATGAAGAGTACTGCGACGGTTCTGATCTGCCACGACATGACCCTTCGAAGGAAAAACAGAGTGGTTTTGAAAATTATCATTACCAAAACCAGGGGGCATGTGTTATCACCGGATTTTGGCCAAATCGGGAGATGGGCCGTAAGTGAAGATGGGCTTGAAGGATACACGCGTGGAGCATCTTTGAAGCGGCCTTGCGCGAAGAGTTGGGCTAGATTGCCCGTGTATCCGTAAATATAGTAGATCGCATCTTAGATTAAAAGATAGAGTTTAACCCGTGCACGGTTAGGTGCACGCTTGAATTAGAAAGTCCCCTGGACTATAAATATGTATCTAGGGTTATCGAGAAAGGAGGACAATCACGTTCACAACAAACACAAATCAGGCGCATCGCCACCCCTTATTTCGAGGGTTTTCTCCGGGTAAGCATCATGCTGCCTAGATCGCATCTTGCGATCTAGGCAGTACACGTTTATTCATCTACCTTGTGTTACTCGTGCTGAAGCGTTGTTGATGGCGAGTAACACTACTTATCTTAGGTGTTCTGGGGCTTGCATTGATGCTTTTCTTATGCATATCTGCGTAGCAATGCCGTCCCTCGACACCTAGCTGCCCTTACACCTATCTGGGTGTAAGGGCAGCATCTTGCTTGTTCGTTACTCAGTAGATCCGATCTGTTATAGTTGCTCCTTGTTCCGCAAGGATTAGTTTAATATCCGCATGATTAGGCCTTATGCTGGGGTTGGACGATCCGGTAGTGCGTTAGGTGTTGTTTACCGTTCCTACAAGGGATGTTCCGGGAATTGACTTAATGTTGGTTTTTAGGCCTCTTGTAGGGGTAGTTTTCATCATCTTTCGTATCCGCTAGGCCCAACTACGCGTAGGATGTTCCGGTTATGCGGTGAAAACCCTAAACCGTCGTAGATTGGTTTAGCTTTGTTTTGATCAAGCAGGATCCCCATGTCATTGCAAATCCAACGTGAACCATGGGGCGATCGGCTCTTTGAGCCGATCCACGGTGGCAACCCGAGAGCCGATAGGGCTCGTATTTAATGTTTACGTGTCTACCATGCAGGAAGCTAATCGAAGCAATCTAACACCTTCCCGACCGGGTCTAGGTCGGGTGGCACGCCCTAGCAACCGCCAGGACGTGTGCAGGAAACTTGCGGGACGACGCGAGGTGCCAGGGTCCACTAAGCGGCCTTGGGAGCCTCCCGGCTCTTCGTGTTGCTTAACCACTGCTCGTCGGTGAGTTTTGGCGGGTAACACATTCTGGCACGCCCGGTGGGACAATCTTCTACAACATCCACGTCAACACCTGCATCCGAGATGGCGGATGAACCGATCGAGTACGAGGATCTCCCTGCAAAACATCAGAAGAAATACGATGAGCTGAAGGCCATCTGTGAAGCCGAAATCATCGGCTCCTTTGAGAAGACCCGTTCGCACGGCATCAGGTTTAAAGGATTCACTCCTCAAGGTGTACTCGAGGGTTTGGATCTGTCTCTCCCTTCGGAGGAACGTACCAGAGCCCTGCGACAGGAAATCAACTACGCTGTTGCTCATTCGCTACATCGGCATTCGGAGAGCCTGGTGAATACTTTGGAGCACATTGCTCTTCATGTGGTGCAAGAAATCATGAAGCACCAGTACTCCCCCTCAGGACCTGTTCTAGGAACTCACTAGGGAGAGATGCAACTCCACACTAGGCCACCATTGCCGTACGCGATGGCAGCTCCACAGCAACAAGGTTCACCGGCATACGTTGTCTACAAGGTTGGAGGTGATCCTGGCGACTACCAGTTCTTATATGAGCCGCCCAAGGAGATCCCACACGGATACGTGTGCACATACGTGCCGGACTGCAACAACTGGACACAAGCGATCCAAACTTCGGCAGGAGGAATTGCCGGAGCAGGAGCGATTGTTACGGCAGGAGGGATGGTCTGGAGCAGCAGGGAGTTCGGGAGCAGACGCTGAGAAACAGGCGTGGCTAGCTAAATATGCCACTGCACCAAGTCAGGAAAGCTCAACTGCTACAGCCTCCACCGTGGATCAGATCAGTGCAGTCTTGAGAGACCAGTTCGGTATCCTGCCGAAGAAGAAAATTAATCGGCTATTCCAAGCCGTACCCCAACGAGTTTGACCTGATCCCACTACCACCTAAGTATCGGCTCCCTGACTTCACCAAATTCAGTGGATCAGAAGGCTCTAGTTCAATTGAGCACGTGAGCCGATACTTGGCCCAGCTGGGCATGGTTTCAGCATCGGATCAGCTACGTGTGAGGTTCTTTGCGCAATCTCTCACAGGTCCAGCTTTTGGGTGGTACACCTCGTTGCAGCCAAATTCAGTTCGATCATGGAAGCAGCTGGAAGAGCAGTTCCACACACAATACCATTCGGAAGCTACTGAAGCTGGCATTGCCGATCTGACCCAGGTTCGGCAGAGGCGAGGAGAGACGGTGTCTGAATACATTCAACGTTTCAGAACTGTCAAGAACCGATGTTATTCGGTTCATTTATCTGAGAAAGAAGCAGTCGAGCTGGCCGTGGCAGGCCTCGCAGCGCCACTCAAGGATCTGACGTTCCAAGTGGAGTACAGCTCGTTGGCGCACATGGTCCAGAGGCTAACCTCATATGAACAGCGCCACCCGGAACTGTACCAAGACAAGTACAAGCGCACGATAGGCCTGGTCGACGCTGATGAAGATGAAGATCCTTCGGAAGATCAGGAAGTCGCGGTGGCTGAATGGGCTCGGACGGCAGTGCCCGTGGCCTGCAAATGGGTGAATCAACCAGGGCCTCCAAGGGGGTTTGATTTTGATTTGAGCAAAGCTTAGCAGATTTTTGATTTGCTGCTGAAAGAGAAACAGTTGAAACTACCCGAAGGCCACAAAATCCCTACGTCGCAAGAGATGAACGGTAGGCCATACTGCAAATGGCATCACACGTTCACTCACGCCACCAACGACTTCAAAGTATTGCGCGCACAGATTCAAATGGCGATAGAATCAGGCCGATTAACTTTCGGACAGTTTGCCATGAAGGTTGACACACGTCCGTTTCCTGGCGTCAACATGGTGGATCTTAGCCACTCCATAAGGTGCGAGCCAGAGTTCTTTTTAGTGTCAACATGGCAGGGCTTGTGAGCTGCCATGGCAAAGATAAAGCAGAGAGCAGCCACTCCCGTGGCAAGGATAAAGAGGAGGCCGATCCACGCGACCGGCCCCAAGATGATGATAGACGGTACCTGACCGAGGAGGAAGTGAGAAGCGTGCGGTATCAGCGTCCACTCTCCGCGCATCTCCTTAACAAATATGAACAGCAGTATGACCGACGTCGGCGCTACGACGTAGATGATGAGAGATATCGTCGGTCTGATGCAGAGGACAGGAGGTACCGTCGGCACGATAGAAACAACGACGGGTACGAGCGTCACGCTAGAGGGAGGTCAAGGGAGCAAGACGACACGGATAGGCATTGGGACTGTCCTTTCTTCAAACATTGCTGGGACTCAGGAATGAGCCGATTGCCAACAATCGAGAACTGCCCAGAATGCAGACAGCAAAGGAAGAAAACGAATGAAGTTTCAGTGTTCAAGCGTCTAGGGCCTCTCCCACGTCAGAGCAAACGAGCTGAGTCATCTCAAGAAGAAGACTTTGAGGAGTCAGATGGAGAAGAAGATAGGTATCACCAGCCAAGGTGGTGCCCTGATGGACTCAGCCATTCTCAGAAGCGTAGAGTGCAGCGGCTACGAAACCTGGAAGAAGCCGAGGCACAGTACCTGTACACGTTGAGGAAAGCACGGCCCGATCTGGCCGTGAAAATGCAGCAAACATTGGAGACAAAAGCGCGCCCTACCAAGAAAGTGTGGCGCCCTAAACAGACGAAAGCCGATGCAGAGGCATCGGCTGATACGAACATGGTGTTCGTACTCCCGTCAGAGTTTCGCGCTCCAAACGACGAGGAAGTATCGGTGGCTCAATTCGACTGCGGTCCACGGCCGGTTATCTTTGAGAAGCCACGAGATAGAAGCTACAGGCATTTGAAAGCCCTATACCTGAGAGGTTATATCAATGGGCAGCCTGTCAGCAAGATGTTGGTTGACACCGGAGCGGCAGTCAACATAATGCCGTATTCCATGCTACGACGTTTAGGACACTCCAATGATGATCTGATCAAGACCAACGTCACATTAAGCGATTTCAACGGCCAAGCATCAGAAGCAAAGGGTGTTCTGAATGTAGATCTTACTGTAGGCCGGAAAACTATACCCACCGCGTTCTTCATCGTCGACAGCAAAAGCAATTACGCTGTCCTACTAGGAAGGGATTGGATTCATGCTAACTGTTGCATTCCATCCACAATGCACCAATGCATCATACAGTGGGATGGAGATGAAGTGGAGGTCGTTCAGGCAGATGACTCAATCGAGATATCACTAGCTGCCAATTGCCATGAGTGTTTGGGAGGCAGATGACCAAGAGCCGCTCTCCGGAATCAGTTTGGAAGGCTGTGAGCGCATCGAAGCTTCGAAAAATGGGGTGAGGCTAGTTTTATCCACCGGCCTGACAGAGTAGCAAGGTCCAAGACGATGGACATACGTGGCGAGGCCGATCCCTGCGATCGGCCCCAAAAAATGGAAAGCAAAAAATCTGATCTCAAGCATGTCACGTAGCTACAGTGGAATCCAAGAAGTTGCAAACCGTCGTCAAGCATTGCAATGAAAAAGGAGGCCGATTCTAGCAATCGGCCAAAATTATCCTTGACATACGTTCAGCATTGATCCAACAGAGGATGCCTGAAGATCCAATACCCTCAATTACTTGAAAGAATCGGCTCGGGGGGCACTTAGATGGATAAGACACCATGCCCAGCACTCAAGATGTGTTCTCTGATGATAATGGATATTGAAGTATGGGGGCCGATGCATAAATAAATCGGCCGTAAAAAATACAAATTTTTTGAAAAAAGCCGATGCATGGCCATCGACTCAAGAGGTACAGCTGTTATAAGCAGAGGCTCAATGTAGCAGTTGTCGAGTTACAAGAGGCTCTACTGGATGAACTCCTTCTCAAGGCCTCCAACTCCTTCTGCGAATCTTCGAGTTCAGCAGTGCCAGTATAAGCGTGCAGATCAGGATTAAGGGTGAGTTCAGCAAAGGGAGCATACCTATCCTAGGAGCATGAGAACAGCCGATGATGAATCAATCGGCTGTGACGTTTTGCCTGGGGTAGACCAAGGTGGCGACTTGGTCGATGTCACTTTCAGAGGTTGTTACGTCCAAAGTTTTGGAGGGCATCAGAAATTCAAAACATCCTCACCGGAAGTTGCATCAGCCTGCCAAAGATGATGAGCCGATCTGAGCAGCAAAGCACAAGAATCAAACTGGGAGGAGTTGGAGAGCCATTACATTTGAGGCTTCTTAGTTCGAGGAACGGATTTGCTGATCTTTCCGAACTCTTTCAGTGCGTCGGCTCTTTGGGCGTAAGCTTTCCTGCCACATTTTGACGGGAGCTGGAGAGGCTTGGGGGGCAGCTCATCCTGAAGGTTCTTTGCTGGAGAGCCGATTTTGTTGGAATCGGCTGTCTCTGTATTATAACCTGAAAGCCGATGGTGGCACGCTTGGCTGGCTCATTACTTTGCTCGCCCTGACTGAGGCTCGGGGGGCAGCTTGCCTTGAAGGATCCTTTGCTATAGGGAGCCGATTTTGTTGAAATCGGCTAGCTCTGCAAATCAACTTTTTTGAGAGATGGTTGCTGCAAGAAAACAGAGCAGGATTATAAACATCACTGCAAACTATCACAAGGGAATTTGTGGACAAGTGATGCCTGTTCTGCAGAAGTGTCAGCTTCAACATTCGAGTTGATTCAGCAAACTGTCCTAGAACTTTCCTGAAGGCAAAGAGGATTTGGAATAGAAGGATTCGGCAGAAAAATGTCTGAAACCTAACGTTAAGGATGAGATCAGGCATTATTTCAGGAGTTTTGCCGTTAAATTTAATGTTACGCTCAGTGACTGCGGTTTGGACCTGTTCGATTGAAAATTTGGGGATCTGAATTGGAGCAAGGTTCGCAAGTTATCGTTTGAGGAGGTGACTAAATTGGTTTATCTCGGAAATTATCGTGAGAGACCGATGCGTTGCCATCGGTTCATTGAGCGTTGATCAGGCTAACAACCGACAAAGTCAGATGAAGAAAAATCGGCTAAATCAGCATAAAGGAAATCGACAAAATCAAAGGAAGCTCTTCATGGCAAAGGAAATTTTTCATTAATAATAAGATTTCTTACAAAGAGAAGCCAATTGCTCAACAAAAAGGGAACGGATTGCTACTGTTAATCTTATGCTAGTAGGTCCCTACTCTAAGGGCTGTTGCTGTCTTCGCCGTCGCTGGGGTAGCTGCCGTCATTGCTGCTGTCGACGAGTCCCTCGTCGCTGCTACTGTAACCTTCAGCGGAGGCTTCTTCCTCTTCATCATCGCCGTCCTCATCTGACCAAGCCCAGCCACGGATGCGCTTTGGCGGCGGTTCGTCGGAGGAGGTGTCGTCCTCCTGTTCCTTCTTCGTGTCGGAGGAGATGTCCTCGTCTTCGTCATCCTCTCTTTCTTCTTTGGTGATGGAGGTGAATTTACCCCGGAAGGGAGGGTCGTCGTCGTCACTCTTCGCCTCCAGTTCTCCATCAATCAGGAACCGGAGGTCATCCTCTCCGTCAGTCAGGGGCATGGCACCGTCTGACCAGACGAGGTCCTCGGGTAGGCCCTCTGGCACGAAATCGAAGTCCCACTCCCGCTCGTCCCAATGCTTGGGAGCGCGCCTATTGTACGCTTACATCTGGTTGTGCTCTGGGATCGACTCGCTTGAAGAAGAGGATTGGAGAGAAACAGAAGAGGAGGAAGAGGACGACATGGCTATGGAAGGAGAGGGTTTTTGGCCGACGGCTAGTCGGGAGCAGGGGATGAAGAGGTGAACTGTTCGATGCTGTAAATAAAAGGAGATGTATTGGAGATTTAATGCTCGAACAGTTTCCGAGGGTGTGGTGCCAAAACTGTCAAATCGTGCAGAGAAGTTGAGAAGGCAAGTCATCATGATGAAGAGTACTGCGACGGTTCTGATCTGCCACGACATGACCCTTCGAAGGAAAAACAGAGTGGTTTTGAAAATTATCATTACCAAAACCAGGGGGGCATGTGTTATCACCAGATTTTGGCCAAATCAGGAGATGGGCCGTAAGTGAAGATGGGCTTGAAGGATACACGCGTGGAGCATCTTTGAAGCGGCCTTGCGCGAAGAGTTGGGCTAGATTGCCCGTGTATCTGTAAATATAGTAGATCGCATCTTAGATTAAAAGATAGAGTTTAACCCGTGCACGGTTAGGTGCACGCTTGAATTAGAAAGTCCCCTGGACTATAAATATGTATCTAGGGTTATCGAGAAAGGAGGACAATCACGTTCACAACAAACACAAATCAGGCGCATCGCCACCCCTTATTTCGAGGGTTTTCTCCGGGTAAGCATCATGCTGCCATCTTGCGATCTAGGCAGTACACGTTTATTCGTCTACCTTGTGTTACTTATCTTAGGTGTTCTGGGGCTTGCGTTTATGCTTTTCTTATGCATATGTACGTAGCAATGCCGTCCCTCGACACCTAGCTGCCCTTACACCTATCTGGGTGTAAGGGCAGCATCTTGCTTGTTCGTTACTCAGTAGATCCGATCTGTTATAGTTGCTCCTTGTTCTGCAAGGATTAGTTTAATATCTGCATGATTAGGCCTTATGCTGGGGTTGGACGATCCGGTAGTGCGTTAGGTGTTGTTTACCGTTCCTACAAGGGATGTTCCGGGAATTGACTTAATGTTGGTTTTTAGGCCTCTTGTAGGGGTAGTTTTCATCATCTTTCGTATCTGCTAGGCCCAACTACGCGTAGGATGTTCCGGTTATGCGGTGAAAACCCTAAACTGTCGTAGATTGGTTTAGCTTTGTTTTGATCAAGCAGGATCCCCATGTCATTGCAAATCCAACGTGAACCATGGGGCGATCGGCTCTTTGAGCCGATCCACAGGGCAACCTGAGAGCCGATAGGGCTCGTATTTAATGTTTACGTGTCTACCATGCAGGAAGCTAATCGAAGCAATCTAACACCTTCCTAACCGGGTCTAGGTCAGGTGGCACGCCCTAGCAACCGCCAGGACGTGTGCAGGAAACTTGCGGGACGACGCGAGGTGCCAGGGTCCACTAAGCGGCCTTGGGAGCCTCCCGGCTCTTCGTGTTGCTTAACCACTGCTCGTCGGTGAGTTTTGGCGGGTAACAAATTGATAACAAAGATAATTTCTGAAGTGACATGCTATCATAATCTTGATCAATACTATTGTAAGCATATGTAATGAATGAAGTGATTCGAAGCAATGGTAAAGACAATGATTAAACAACTGAACCATATAACAAAGACTTTTCATGAATAGTACTTTCAAGACAAGCATCAATAAGACTTGCATAAGAGTTAACTCATAAAGCAATAAATTCATAGTAAAAAGTTTTGAAGCAACACAAAGGAAGATATAAGTTTTAGCGGTTGCTTTCAACTTCAACATGTTTATCTCGTGGATAATTGTCAACACAAAGTAATATGATGAATGCAAATAAGAAAGTATGTAAGAATCAATGCACAGTTGACACAAGTGTTTGCTTCTAAGATGGTAGGAAGTAGGTAAACTGACTCAACATAAAAGTAGAAGAATGGCCCTTCGCAGAGGGAAGCATGGATTGCTATATTTGTGCTAGAGCTTTCATTTTGAAAACATAGAAACAATTTTGTCAACGGTAGTAATAAAGCATATGTGTTATGTATAAGATATCTTATAAGTTGCAAGCCTCATGCATAGTATACCAATAGTGCCCGCACCTTGTCCTAATTAGCTTGGATTACATGGATTATCGTTGCATAACATATGTTTTAACCAAGTATCACAAAGGGGTACCTCTATGCCGCATGTACAAAGGTCTAAGGAGAAAGCTCGCATTGGATTTCTCGCTTTTGATTATTCTCAACTTAGACATCCATACCGGGACAATATAGACAACATATAATGGACTCCTCTTTAATGCATAAGCATTCAACAACAGATAATATTCTCATAAGAGATTGAGGATTGTTGTCCAAACTGAAACTTCCACCATGGATCATGGCTTTAGTTAGCGGCCCAATGTTCTTCTCTAACAATATGCATGCTCAAACCATTCAACTCATGATAAATCGCCCTTACTTCATACAAGACGAACATGCATAGCAACTCACATGATATTCAACAAGGGTAATAGTTGATGGCGTCCCCAGGAACATGGTTACCGCTCAACAAGCAACTTATTGAGAAATAAGATACATAAGTACATATTCAATACCACAATAGTTTTTAAGCTATTTTTCCCATGAGCTATATATTGCAAAGACAAAGAATGGAATTTTAAAGGTAGCACTCAAGCAATTTACTTTGAAATGGCAGAGAAATACCATGTAGTAGGTAGGTATGGTGGACACAAATGGCATAGTTTTTGGCTCAAGGATTTGGATGCACGAGAAGTATTCCCTCTCAATACAAGGCTTAGGCTAGCAAGGTTGTTTGAAGCAAACACAAGTATGAACCGGTACAGCAAAACTTACATAAGAACATATTGCAAGCATTATAAAACTCTACACTGTCTTCCTTGTTGTTCAAACCCTCACCAGAAAATATCTAGACTTTAGAGAGACCAATCATGCAAACCAAATTTCAACAAGCTCTACAATATTTCTTCACTAATAGGTGCAAAGTATATGATGCAAGAGCTTAAACATGAGCACAACAATTGCCAAGTATCAAATTATTCAAGACATTATACCAATTACCACATGTAGCATTTTCTGTTTCCAACCATATAATAATTAACGAAGCAGTTTCAACCTTCGCCATGAACATTAAGAATAAAGCTAAGAACACATGTGTTCATATGCAACAGTGGAGCATGTTTCTCTCCCACACAATGAATGCTAGGATCCAATTTTATTCAAACAAAAAAAACAAGAACAAACAGACGCTCCAAGTAAAGCACATAAGATGTGACGGAATAAAAATATAGTTTCACTAGAGGTGACCTGATAATTTGTCGATGAAGAAGGGGATGCCTTGGGCATCCCCAAGCTTAGATGCTTGAGTCTTCTTGAAATATGCAGGGATGAACCACGGGGGCATCCCCAAGCTTAGAGCTTTCACTCTCCTTGATCATATTGTATCATCTTCCTCTCTTGATCCTTGAAAACTTCCTCCACACCAAACTCAAAACAACTCATTAGAGGGTTAGTGCATAATCGAAAATTCACATGTTCAGAGGTGACATAATTATTCTTAACACTTCTGGACATTGCACAAAGCTACTGAAAGTTAATGGAACAAAGAAATCCATCAAACATAGCAAAACAGGCAATGCGAAATAAAAGGCAGAATCTGTCAAAACATAACAGTCTGTAAAGATGAATTTTTCTGGGGCACTAAACTTGCTCAGATGAAAATGCTCAAATTGAATGAAAGTTGCGTACATATCTGAGGATCACTCACGTAAATTGGCAGATTTTTTTGAGTTACCTACAGAGAATACTACTCAAATTCGTGACAGCAAGAAATCTGTTTCTGCGCAGTAATACAAATCTAGTATGAACCTTACTATCAAAGACTTTACTTGGCACAACAATGCAATAAAATAAAGATAAGGAGAGGTTGCTACAGTAGTAACAACTTCCAAGACTCAAATATAAAACAAAAGTGCTGTAGTAAAATCATGGGTTGTCTCCCATAAAGCGCTTTTCTTTAACGCCTTTCAGCTAGGCGCGGAAAGTGTGAATCAAGTAACATTAAGAGATGAAGCATCAACATCATAATTTGTTCTAATAATAGAATCAAAAGGTAACTTCATTCTATTTCTAGGGAAGTGTTCCATACCTTTCTTGAGAGGAAATTGATATTTAATATTACCTTCCTTCATATCAATAATAGCACCAACAGGTTCGAAGAAAAGGTCTTCCCAAAATAATGGGACAAGATGCATTGCATTCAATATCCAAAACAACAAAATCAACGGGGACAAGGTTATTGTTAACCGTAATGCGAACATTATCAATCCTCCCAAAGGTTTCTTTGTAGAATTATCAGCAAGATTAACATCCAAATAACAGTTTTTCAATGGTGGCAAGTCAAGCATATTATAGATTTTCTTAGGCATAACGGAAATACTTGCACCAAGATCACATAAAGCATTACAATCAAAATCATTGACCTTCATCTTAATGATGGGCTCCCAACCATCTTCTAACTTCCTAGGAATAGAAGTTTCATGATTTAATTTCTCTTCTCTAGCTTTTATGAGAGCATTTGTAATGTGTTTTGTAAAGGCCAAATTTATAGCACTAGCATCGGGACTTTTAGCAAGTTTTTGTAAGAACTTTATAACTTCAGAGATGTGACAATCATCAAAATCTAAACCATTATGATCTAAAGCAATGGGATCATTGTCCCCAATATTTTGAAAAAATTCAGCAGTTTTATCACAAGCGGTTTCAAGCAGTTTTAGCGGTTTCAGGCAGTTTTTCACGCTTTGCATTAGGAGTAGAAACATTGCCAACACCAATTATTTTACCATTGATAGTAGGAGGTGTAGCAACATGTGAAGCATTAGCATTACTAGTGGTGGTAATAGTCCAAACTTTAGCTATATTATTCTCTTTAGCATTTTCTTCTCTTTCCCACCTAGCACGCAATTCAGCCATCAATCTAATATTTACATTAATTCGAACTTGGATGGCGTTTGCTGTAGCAAATGACTTAACATCTTTAGTTTCATCAGGCATAACTTTCGATTTTAACAGATCAACATCAGCAGCAAGACTATCAATTTTAGAAGCAAGAATATCAATTTTGCCAAGCTTTTCTCCAACAGTTTTGTTAAAAGCAGTTTGTGTACTAATAAATTCTTTAAGCATGGCTTCAAGACCAGAGGGTACATTCCTATTATTGTTGTAAGAATTACCATAAGAATTACCATAACCATTACCATTATTAGAAGGGTATGGTCTATAGTTGTTACTTGAATTATTCCGATAAGCATTGTTGTTGAAATTATTATTTTTAATGAAGTTTACATCAACATGTTCTTCTTGAGCAACCAATGAAGCTAACGGAACATTATTAGGATCAACATTAGATCTACCATTCACAAGCATAGACATAATAGCATCAATCTTATCACTCAAGGAGGAGGTTTTCTTCAACAGAATTTACCTTCTTACCTTGTGGAGCTCTTTCCGTGTGCCATTCTGAGTAATTAATCATCATATTATCAAGAAGCTTTGTTGCAGCGCCTAGAGTGATGGACATAAAAGTACCTCCAGCAACTGAATCCAATAGGTTCCGTGAAGAAAAATTCAATCCTGCATAAAAGGTTTGGATGATCATCCAAGTAGTCAATCCATGGGTAGGGCAATTTTTGACCAAACATTTCATTCTTTCCCATGCTTGGGCAACATGCTCATTATCCAATTGCTTAAAATTCATTATGCTACTTCTCAAAGATATAATTTTAGCAGGAGGATAATATCTACCAATGAAAGCATCCTTACATTTAGTCCATGAATCAATACTATTCTTAGGCAAAGATAGCAACCAATCTTTAGATCTTCCTCTTAAGGAGAAAGGAAACAATTTTAATTTTATAATGTCACCATCAACATCCTTATACTTTTGCATTTCACATAGTTCAACAAAATTATTAAGATGGGCAGCAGCATCATCAAAACAAACACCAGAAAATTGCTCTCTCATAACAAGATTCAGTAAAGCAGGTTTAATTTCAAAGAATTCTGCTGTAGTAGCAGGTGGAGTAATAGGTGTGCATAGGAAATCATTATTATTTGTGCTAGTGAAGTCACACAACTTAGTATTTTCAGGAGTACCCATTTTAGCAATAGTAAATAAATTAAACTAGATAAAGTAAAAACAAGTAACTAATTTTTTTGTGTTTTTGATATAGAGAACGCAAACAAGATAGTAAATAAAGTAAATGCAAGTAACTAATTTTTTTGTATTTTGATATAATGAAGCAAACAAAGCAGTAAATAAAATAAAGTAAAGCAAGACAACAACAAAGTAAAGAGATTGGAAGTGGGAGACTCCCCTTGCAGCGTGTCTTGATCTCCCCGGCAACGGCGCCAGAAAAAGCGTTGCTTGTGACGGTAAAGCACACGTCCGTTGGGAACCCCAAGAGAAAGGTATGATGCGTACAGCAGCGAGTTTTCCCTCAGTAAGAAACCAAGGTTATCGAACCAGTAGGAGTCAAGAAGCACGTGAAGGTCATTGGTGGCGGAGTGTAGTGCGGCGCAACACCAGGGATTCCGGCGCCAACATGGAACCTGCACAACACAATCCAAATACTTTGCCCCAACTTAACAGTGAGGTTGTCAATCTCACCGGCTTGCTGTAACAAAGGATTTGTTGTATAGTGTGGAAGATGATGTTTGCTAAGAACAGTAAAACAAGTATTGCAGTAGATTGTATTCGATGTAAAAGAATGGACCGGGGTCCACAGTTCACTAGTGGTGTCTCTCCAATAAGATGAAGCATGTTGGGTGAACAAATTACAGTTGGGAAATTGACAAATAAAGAGGGCATGACAATGCACATACATATCATGATGAGTAGTGTGAAATTCAATTGGGCATTACGACAAAGTACATAGACCGCTATCCAACATGCATCTATGCCTAAAAAGTCCACCTTCGGGTTAGCATCCGCACCCCTTCCAGTATTAAGTTGCAAACAACGAGACAATTGCATTAAGTATGGTGCGTAATGTAATCAACACAAATATCCTTAGACAAAGCATTGATGTTTTATCCCTAGTGGCAACAGACACATCCACAACCTTAGAACTTTCTCGTCACTGTCCCAGATTAAATGGAGGCATGAACCCACTATCGAGCATAAATACTCCCTCTTGGAGTTACAAGTATCAACTTGGCCGAGCCTCTACTAGCAACGGAGAGCATGCAAGATCTTAAACAACACATATATGATAGATTGATAATCAACATAACATAGTATTCCATATTCATCGGATCCCAACAAACGCAACATGTAGCATTACAGATAGATGATCTTGATCATGTTAGGCAGCTCACAAGATCCAACAATGATAGCACATGAGGAGAAGATGACCATCTAGCTACTGCTATGGACCCATAGTCTAGGGGTGAACTACTCACACATCAATCCGGAGGCGATCACGGCGATGGAGAGTCCTCCGGGAGATGATTCCCCTCTCCGGCAGGGTGCCGGAGGCGATCTCCTGAATCCCCCGAGATGGGATTGGCGGCGGCGGTGTCTCTGGAAGGTTTTCCGTATCGTGGCTCTCGGTACTGGGTATTCACGACGAAGGCTTTAAGTAGGCGGAAGGGTAGGTCAGGGGGCGTCACGAGGGGCCCACACGCTAGGGCGGCGCGGGCCCTAGCCTGGCCGCGCCGCCTTAGTGTGGCGCCACCTCGTGGCCCCACTTCGTATCTCCTCCGGTCTTCTGGAAGCTTCGTGGAAAAATAAGCCTCTGGGCGTTGATTTCGTCCAATTCCGAGAATATTTCCTTTGTAGGATTTCTGAAACCAAAAACAGCAGAAAACAACAACTGGCTCTTTGGCATCTTGTCAATATGTTAGTGCCGGAAAATGCATAAATATGACATAAAGTGTGTATAAAACATGTGAGTATCATCATAAAAGTAGCATGGAACATAAGAAATTATAGATACGTTTGAGACGTATCACTCCATTATCCTAGAGAATGGAGTTTTAGTCATTTTTCCCATTAGACATGCTTCGCATCTTTTAAGTGATTCAAAATCAAGTGATTCTAGAAGTCCATCGTAATGGAGTTTCTTCATGCGTTTCACTCCAATGTGACCAAGACGACAGTGCCACATGTATGTAGAATTATCATTCAATTTTATTCGTTTAGCATCAATGTTATGAACATGTGTATCACTACTATCGAGATTTAATAAGAATAAACCATTCATCTCAGGTGCATGACCATAAAAGATATTACTCATATAAATCGAACAACCATTATTCTCAGACTTGAATGAATAACCATCTTGCAATAAATAAGATCTAGATATAATGTTCATGCTTAACGCAAGCACCAAATAACAATTATTCAGATTTAAAACTAATCCCGAAGGTAGATGAAGAGGGAGCGTGCCGACGGCGATCACATCAAACTTGGAGCCATTTCCAACGCGCATCATCACCTCGTCCCTCGCTAGTCTTCATTTATTCCGCAGTTCCTGTTTCGAGTTACAAATATGAGCAACCGAACCGGTATCAAATACCCACGCACTACTACGATTACTAGTAAGATACACATCAATAACATGTATATCAAATATACCTTTCTTGATGTTACCGTTCTTCAGATCTACCAGGTACTTGGAGAAGTTGCGCTTCTAGTGCCCATCGCCCTTGCAGTAAAAGCACAAAGTATCAGGATGAGGGCTAGCCTTGGGCTTCTTAGAAGGCGCAACAACTTTCTTGCTTCCCTTCTTGAAGTTGCCCTTCTTAGGCTTGCCCTGCTTCTTGAAATTGGTGGTCTTATTGACCATCAACACTTGGTGCTCTTTCTTAATCTCCACTTCAGTAGTTTTCAGCATCGAGATGAATTCAGGTAACGTCTTATTCATGCACTGCATGTTGTAGTTTATCACAAAGTTCTTGTAACTAGGTGGCAGTGATTGGAGGACACGATGAATCCCCAATGCATTAGGAATCATTATTCCCAAATCTTGGAGTTTGTTCGCGTGCCCAGACATTTTGAGCACGTGCTCGCTAACGGATCTTCCCTCTTCCATCATACAGTTAAAGAACTTCTCAAATGCTTCATAGCTTTCCACGGCCGCATGAGTTTCAAATATCATTTTGAGCTCATTTATTATATCATGTGGGTCGCGGTTCTCAAAGCGCTTCTGAAGCTCTGATTCTAAACCGTACAGGATGGCACACTGAACTGTGGAGTAATCATGCTTCCAAGTGAGGTAAACATTTTAAACCTCATCGGGAGCATCCTCTGTAGGTGGGTCACCTAGAGGTGCATCGAGCACATAGGTCTTCTGACCAGCACTGAGGACAATCCTCATGTTACGGAACCAGTCCGTAAAGTTGCTTCCATTGTTTTTCAGCTTTTCTTTATCTAGGAACGCATTAAAGTTGATGGTAGGACTACTAGGAATTAGCTTATAGCCGCATTTCTTACCGCCGACGAGAACGATTTAAAGATGCCGGCGGTAAGGCCTTCCAGGGTCGCCTCACCTTACCGCTGGCGGTTTGGTCTAGGAGATGCCAGGGGTAATCTAATTACCGCCGGCGAAATCGATTCGCATTTGCCGGGGGTAAAGTGGGGTCGTGTGGGTCATTTGGGTGAAAATTACCGCCGGCATCTATTATTTGTTTTCGCCTGGGATAAAGGAGACCATGACCCATGTCTTAACCGCAGACCGCACCCACCTTCGTTGATTTTTCTCAAAAGACCACGACCCAAACTGCTCTCCCTTTCTCACATCTAGATCGGGGCAAAAGAGAGTTGAGGTCACCGGCAGCCACCGCCTGCAGCCAGCACCGCCGTCTCCCCTAGCTTCACCGCCTCCCCCGGCTCGCCTCGCCACTTCCCCCAGCTCGCCTCGCCCCCGATTCCCCCTCCGCCGTGGAGGACGCCCACCTCCACCACGAGCTACGGGGCCCCTTCTCCATGGCGTGCCGCGGGAGGACGCCCAACTCCGCTTTCGCGCCAGCCCCGGGCGCCTCCTTTTCCGCGCCAACGTACAGGGACTGGTAAGTCATCGCCGCGGCTGTTCAGCTCCACCGCCCTCGCCGCGGCGTCGGCCCTCTTGCTCCGGCGCGACGTGGGGCGCGGTCCTCGTGGCTCGGCTTTGGGGTGCGGAAGATGAGGAATCGGCGGCGGCAGCCGCCGCGGCCAATGAAGGTGGAGCAGCTCGAGGAGGTCCTTGACCGGGGATTTGCCAGAGCCCCGCACGTCCCGGAGGTTGGCGACCAGGCGGAGCGCAGTGACCGGGTCGGCGGCCCACTTTTTTTAAAAAAATCTAAAAAAAAGACCGTTGTCGTTTACAATTGAAACCGCCGGGGGTAATTCCTCCTTACCGTCGGCGCTTACAAATATGCCGGTGATAGCACTTTACCACCGGCGAGGTGATCGCCGGCGAACAGCAAGACGCCGGCGGTAGCGATTTCTGTGCGCCGGCGGTAAGCAAAATCCTAGTAGTGTAGGGGCCACCATGTTCTACAACATATTTGCACAGAATTTAGACTAAGTTCATGATAAATTGAGTTCAAATTTTAATTCTTAAATTAACTAGGTGAACTCTGATACGTCTCCGACGTATCGATAATTTCTTATGTTCCATGCCACATTATTGATGATATCTATATGTTTTATGCATACTTTATGTCATATTTATGCATTTTCCGGCACTAACCTATTAACGAGATGCCGAAGAGCCGCTTGCTGTTTTCTCGTTGTTTTTGGTTTCAGTAAATCCTAGTAAGGAAATATTCTCGGAATTGGACGAAATCAACGCCCGTGGGCCTATTTTGCCACGAAGCTTCCGAAGACCGAAGAGAAGACGAGGTGGGGCCACGGGGCGCCGCCACACTAGGGCGGCGCGGCCCGTGCGCTTGGCCGCGCGGCCCTGGCGTGTGGGGCCCTCGTGTGGCCCCCCGACTCTGCCCTTCCGCCTACATATAGTCTTCGTCGCGAAACCCCCGGCACCGAGAGCCACGATACGGAAAACCTTCCGCAGACGCCGCCGCGCCAATCCCATCTCGGGGATTCAGGAGATCGCCTCCCGCACCCCGCCGGAGAGGGGAATCATCTCCCGGAGGACTCTTCACCGCCATGGTCGCCTCCCGGAGTGATGAGTGAGTAGTTCACCCTGGACTATGGGTCCATAGCAGTAGCTAGATGGTCGTCTTCTCCTTATGTGCTTCATTGTTGGATCTTGTGAGCTGCCTAACATGATCAAGATCATCTATCTGTAATGCTATATGTTGTGTTTGTTGGGATCCGATGGATAGAGAATACTATGTTATGTTGATTATCAATCTATTACCTATGTGTTGTTTATGATCTTGCATGCTCTCCGTTATTAGTAGAGGCTCTGGCCAAGTTTTTACTCTTAACTCCAAGAGGGAGTATTTATGCTCGATAGTGGGTTCATGCCTCCATTAAATCTGGGACAATGACGTAAAGTTCTAAGGTTGTGGATGTGCTATTGCCACTAGGGATAAAACATTGATGCTATGTCCGAGGATGTAGTTATTGATTACATTACGCACCATACTTAATGCAATTGTCTCGTTGTTTGCAACTTAATACCGGAAGGGGTTCGGATGATAACCCGAAGGTGGACTTTTTAGGCATAGATGCATGCCGGATAGCGGTCTATGTACTTTGTCGTAATGCCCAATTAAATCTCACTATACTCATCATATCATGTATGTGCATGGTCATGCCCTCTCTATTTGTCAATTGCCCAACCGTAATTTGTTCACCCAACATGCTATTTATCTTATGGGAGAGACACCTCTAGTGAACTGTGGACCCCGGTCCATTCTTTTACATCGAATACAATCTATCGCAATACTTGTTCTACTCGTTTTCTGCAAACAATCATCATCCACACTATACATCTAATCCTTTGTTACAGCAAGTCTGGTGAGATTGACAACCTCACTCGCTTCGTTGGGGCAAAGTACTTTGGTTGTGTTGTGCAGGTTCCACGTTGGCGCCGGAATCCCTGGTGTTGCGCCGCACTACATCCCGCCGCCATCAACCTTCAACGTGCTTCTTGACTCCTACTGGTTCGATAAACCTTGGTTTCTTACTGAGGGAAAACTTGCTGCTGTGCGCATCACACCTTCCTCTTGGGGTTCCCAACGGACGTGTCATCTACGCGCATCAAGACTGTTTTCTGGCGCCGTTGCCGGGGAACTGAAGAAAAGCTACACCACAAAGATTTCTAACTCCCACGTCAACTATACGCCGGCAACTGTTTTCTGGCGCCGTTGCCGGGGAGATCAAGACACGCTGCAAGGGGAGTCTCCACAATCCAATCTCTTTACTTTGTTTTTGTCTTGCTTTATTTTATTTACTTTCTTGTTTGCTGCATTATATCAAAACACAAAAAAATTAGTTGCTAGCTTTACTTTATTTACTGTCTTGCACTCTATATCAAAAACACAAACAAATTAGTTACTTGCATTTACTTTATCTAGTTTGCTTTATTTACTACTGCTAAAATGAGTAATCCTGAAGTTGAAGTTCGTTCGTTCAAGCAACAAGGGGGAGAATGTTTAAAAGATGCTTGGTATAGAATTAGTGATGCCCATAATAGGTGCACTAAGAAACACTCCACCACTATCCTACTCAGGAATTTTTATGTTGGTATCTCTAGTTGGAATAGGTATGTTCTTGATTGTCTCGCGGAGGTAACTTCCTAGGCGCTCCCGCTTTAGAAGCTAGTTGCATTATTGAGAGTTTATTTGGAATACCACCTGTTAATGAAGTTAAAATTGAAACCTCTCTTGAAGATGTCATGAAAAAGTTGGAAACCATAGAGCAAAACCTTCCAAGTATTGATACTACTTTGGGAGCATTACTTGATAGCACCGATAAACTTGATAAATCTCTAGGTGGAATTAATGAGAGAATCGCCATCTTAGAATCTTGTGCTATTCATGATAATCAAACCCAAAGGATTAGTGAACTTGAAGAGGCTATGGGAACATTGGGTTCAACCTTTTCATCTATAAAGTTTAGAGAGAAAGCTTATGTGGGAAAGGAGCAAAGGTTCATGTATATCTCTAAGGGGCCTAAACCAAAAAGCTATTATAGGCCTAAAATTGATAAAGCTCTTAAAACCACTATAGATAAGGGAGCATCTAAGATACCCAATGGGATAAATTGTGAAAATAATGTTGATACTTCGTCTCTTGATAACACTTGATATACACTTTCTCGCGCCTAGCTGAAAGGCGTTAAAGAAAAGCGCTTATGGGAGACAACCCATGTTTTTATTACAGTACTTTTATTTTATATTTGAGTCTTGGAAGTTGTTACTACTGTAGCAAACCTCTCCTTATCTTAGTTTTGTGCATTGTTGTGCCAAGTAAAGTCTTTGATAGTAAGGTTCATACTAGATTTGGATTACTGCGTAGAAACAGCATTTCTTTGCTGTCACGAATCTGGGCCTAATTCTCCGTAGGTAACTCAGAAAATTATGCCAATTTACGTGAGTGATCCTCAGATATGTACGCAACTTTCATTCAATTTGAGCATTTTCATCTGAGCAAGTCTGGTGCCTCAATAAAATTCGCCTTTACGAACTGTTCTGTTTTGACAGATTCTGCCTTTTATTTCGCATTGCCTGTTTTGCTATGCTTGATGGATTTTTCTATTCCATTGACTTTCAGTAGCTTTGTGCAATGTCCAGAAGTGTTAAGAATGATTATGTCACCTCTGAACATGTAAATTTTAATTGTGCACTAACCCTCTAATGAGTTGTTTTGAGTTTGGTGTGGAGGAAGTTTTCAAGGATCAAGAGAGGGAGATGATACAATATGATCAAGGAGAGTGAAAGTTCTAAGCTTGGGGATGCCCCGGTGGTTCACCCCTGCATATTTCAAGAAGACTCAAGCTGTCTAAGCTTGGGGATGCCCAAGGCATCCCCTTCTTCATCGACAACATTATCGAGTTCCTCCCCCGAAACTATATTTTTATTCCATCACATCTTATGTGCTTTGCTTGGAGCGTCGGTTTGTTTTTGTTTTTGTTTTTGTTTGAATAAAATGGATCCTAGCATTCATTGTGTGGGAGAGAGACACGCTCCGCTGTTGCATATGGACAAATATGTCCTTAGGCTTTACTCATAGTATTCATGGCGAAGGTTGAATCTTCTTCGTTAAATTGTTATATGGTTGGAATCGGGAAATGCTACATGTAGTAATTCTAAAATGTCTTGAATAATTTGATACTTGGCAATTGTTGTGCTCATGTTTAAGCTCTTGCATCATATACTTTGCACCTATTAATGAAGAAATACATAGAGCTTGCTAAAATTTGGTTTGCATAATTGGTCTCTCTAAAGTCTAGATAATTTCTAGTATTGAGTTTGAACAACAAGGAAGACGGTGTAGAGTCTTATAATGTTTACAATATGTCTTTTATGTGAGTTTTGCTGCACCGGTTCATCCTTGTGTTTGTTTCAAATAACCTTGCTAGCCTAAACCTTGTATCGAGAGGGAATACTTCTCATGCATCCAAAATCCTTGAGCCAACCACTATGCCATTTGTGTCCACCATACCTACCTACTACATGGTATTTCTCCGCCATTCCAAAGTAAATTGCTTGAGTGCTACCTTTAAAATTTCCATTCTTTACCTTTGCAATATATAGCTCATGGGACAAATAGCTTAAAAACTATTGTGGTATTGAATATGTACTTATGCACTTTATCTCTTATTAAGTTGTTTGTTGTGCGATAACCATGTTCCTGGGGACGCCATCAACTACTCTTTGTTGAATATCATGTGAGTTGCTATGCATGTCCGTCTTGTCTCAAGTAAGGGAGATTTACCACTCATTTAATGGTTAGAGCATGCATAATGTTAGAGAAGAACATTGGGCCGCTAACTAAAGCCATGATCCATGGTGGAAGTTTCAGCTTTGGACATATATCCTCAATCTCATATGAGAACATTAATTGTTGCTACATGCTTATGCATTAAAGAGGAGTCCATTATCTGTTGTCTATGTTGTCCCTGTATGGATGTCTAAGTTGAGAATAATCAAAAGCGAGAAATCCAATGCGAGCTTTCTCCTTAGACCTTTGTACAGGCGGCATAGAGGTACCCCTTTGTGACACTTGGTTAAAACATGTGTATTGCGATGATAATCCCGTAATCCAAGCTAATTAGGACAAGGTGCGGGCACTATTAGTATACTATGCATGAGGCTTGCAACTTGTAAGATATAATTTACATGATACATATGCTTTATTACTACCGTTGACAAAATTGTTTCTTGTTTTCAAAACCAAAGCTCTAGCACAAATATAGCAATCAATGCTTCCCTCTGCGAAGGGCCTTTCTTTTACTTTTATGTTGAGTCAGTTCACCTATCTCTCTCCACCTCAAGAAGCAAACACTTGTGTGAACTGTGCATTGATTCCTACATACTTGCATATTGCACTTGTTATATTACTTTACATTGACAATATCCATGAGATATACATGTTATAAGTTGAAAGCAACCGCTGAAACTTAATCTTCCTTTGTGTTGCTTCAATACCTTTACTTTGATTTATTGCTTTATGAGTTAACTCTTATGCAAGACTTATTGATGCTTGTCTTGAAAGTACTATTCATGAAAAGTCTTTGCTTTATGATTCATTTGTTTACTCATGTCATTACCATTGTTTTGATCGCTGCATTCATTACATATGCTTACAATAGTATGATCAAGGTTATGATGGCATGTCACTCCGTAAATTATCTTTGTTATCGTTTACCTCGCTCGGACGAGCAGTGAACTAAGCTTGGGGATGCTGATACGTCTCCGACGTATCGATAATTTCTTATGTTCCATGCCACATTATTGATGATATCTACATGTTTTATGCATACTTTATGTCATATTTATGCATTTTCCCAAGCACTAACCTATTAACGAGATGCCGAAGAGCCGCTTGTCGTTTTCGCTGTTTTTGGTTTCGTAAATCCTAGTAAGGAAATATTCTCGGAATTGGACGAAATCAACGCCCAGGGGCCTATTTTGCCACGAAGCTTCCAGAAGACCGAAGAGAAGACGAAGTGGGGCCACGGGGCGCCGCCACACTAGGGCGGCGCGGCCTGGGCCTTGGCCGCGCGGCCCTGGCGTGTGGGGCCCTCGTGTGGCCCCCTGACCTGCCCTTCCGCCTACATATAGTCTTCGTCGCGAAACCCCCAGTACCGAGAGCCACGATACGGAAAACCTTCCAGAGACGCCGCCGCCGCCAATCCCATCTCGGGGATTCAGGAGATCGCCTCCGGCACCCTCGCCGGAGAGGGGAATCATCTCCCGGAGGACTCTTCACCGCCATGGTCGCCTCCGGAGTGATGAGTGAGTAGTTCACCCCTGGACTATGGGTCCATAGCAGTAGCTAGATGGTCGTCTTCTCCTTATGTGCTTCATTGTCTGGATCTTGTGAGCTGCCTAACATGATCAAGATCATCTATCTCGTAATGCTATATGTTGTGTTTGTTGGGATCCGATGGATAGAGAATACTATGTTATGTTGATTATCAATCTATTACCTATGTGTTGTTTATGATCTTGCATGCTCTCCGTTATTAGTAGAGGCTCGGCCAAGTTTTTACTCTTAACTCCAAGAGGGAGTATTTATGCTCGATAGTGGGTTCATGCCTCCATTAAATCTGGGACAAGTGACGTAAAGTTCTAAGGTTGTGGATGTGTCGTTGCCACTAGGGATAAAACATTGATGCTATGTCCGAGGATGTAGTTATTGATTACATTACGCACCATACTTAATGCAATTGTCCTGTTGTTTGCAACTTAATACCGGAAGGGGTTCGGATGATAACCTCGAAGGTGGACTTTTAGGCATAGATGCATGCCGGATAGCGGTCTATGTACTTTGTCGTAATGCCCAATTAAATCTCACTATACTCATCATATCATGTATGTGCATGGTCATGCCCTCTCTATTTGTCAATTGCCCAACCGTAATTTGTTCACCCAACATGCTATTTATCTTATGGGAGAGACACCTCTAGTGAACTCGTGGACCCCGGTCCATTCTTTTACATCGAATACAACCCATCGCAATACTTGTTCTACCGTTTTCTCGCAAACAATCATCATCCACACTATACATCTAATCCTTTGTTACAAGCAAGCTCGGTGAGATTGACAACCTCACTCGTTTCGTTGGGGCAAAGTACTTTGGTTGTGTTGTGCAGGTTCCACATTGGCGCCGAATCCCTGGTGTTGCGCCGCACTACATCCCGCCGCCATCAACCTTCGACGTGCTTCTTGGCTCCTACTGGTTCGATAACCTTGGTTTCTTACTGAGGGAAAACTTGCTGCTGTGCGCATCACACCTTCCTCTTGGGGTTCCCAACGGACGTGTCATCTACGCGCATCAAACTCCCACTTAAAACAACATCCCTCACATTTCCTTAGTGATTATACGAACCAAATCCACTACACCAAGTCCGATCTTCACGCGAGAAGATGTAGCTTCAAAGGTGAACAATCAACATGTTCATCATATCATTCATATGACTGTACATGTTAGGCTCGTCAAGTTTAACCTTAGTATTCGCATGTGCAAAACTGGCTTGCACCCGTTGTATGCACACATAGAATCTATAACACCCGATCATCACGTGATGCTTTGAAACGACGAGTCTTAGCAACGGTGTATACTGATACGTCCAAAACGTATCTACTTTCCTGAACACTTTTGCTATTGTTTTGCCTCTAATTTGTGTATTTTGGATACAACTAACACGGACTAACGTTGTTTTCAGCAGAATTGCTCTGGTGTCTCGTTTTTGTGCAGAAATTCAACTTTCAGTGAAAATCCCCGGAATTTATGTCGAAGGGCTTATTTTTCCGTAAGAATCACTGGAGCCGTATAGGCGGACTCGGGGAGGCCCGTGCCCCTGCATGGCAACAGAGCCGGCGCGGCCTCGGAGGGGGGGCGCGCCGCCCTAGCATGTGGCCCCCGCCGGCCTCTGACGCCCCCCTCTGGACTACTTAAGGGTTTCGATCTAAAAACGCGAGACGGGAAGTCGAAGTCGCCAGAAACCATCCAGAACGCCGCCACATCGCGAAACTCCGTCTCGGGACCAGAAACTCCGTTCTGGCACTCCGCCGGGACGGGGAATTGGAGGAGATCATCGCCATCATCAGCACCGACGCCTCTCCATCGACCAGCAATGTTTCCCCATCCATGTGTGAGTAATTCCCCCGCTGTAGGCTGAAGGGGATGGTAGGGATTGGATGAGATTGGTCATGTAATAGCATAAGATTGTTAGGGCATAGTGCCTAGTGTCCGTAATTGGTACTTTGATGATATTGTTGCAACTTGTTATTGTTATCACCAGAATTTGGCCAAGTCAGAGGTGGGCCACGATCAAGATGGGCTTGAAGATATATATATGGAAGAAATATGTGAATCGGCCTTGTGTATCAAGTTTGGGCTAATTTGCCCTTGTATCTGTAATATAGTAGATTACGTGTCGGTTAGTTAGAATTCGCCTCGTGCACGGACGGGATTATTCCCACGTTTAGAGAGTCCCTTGGACTATAAATATGTATCTAGGGTTTATGGAATAAACAACAACCAACGTTCAACACAAACAAATCTCGGCGCATCGCCAACTCCTTCGTCTCGAGGGTTCCTCCGGTAGCACCATGCTGCCTAGATCGCATCTTGCGATCTAGGCAGCACGAGCCTGCCCCCGTTGTTCATGCGTTGCTCGTGCTGAAGCCTTTTTTATGGCGAGCAACGTAGTTATCTTAGATGTGTTAGGGTTAGCATTGTTCTTAGTATCATATGCCAGTCGTAGTGCAACCCTTGCGCATCTAGCCGCCTCTTACACCTGTCTTAGGTGTAGGGGCGGCACCCCGCTTGGTCATTATTTAGTAGATCTGATCCGGTTACGGTTGCTCCTTGATTCTTCAAGGATTAGTTTAACATCCGCAATAGTTAGGCCTTACAAAGGGTTGGAGGATCCAGCGGCGTGTAGGGTGTAGTTTGCTAGCCCTAGACAGACGTCTGAGGATCAACCTCGTGTTGGTTTTTAGGCCCTGTCTAGGATTGGCTTACGATCACCGTGCGCGAGCGCGAGGCCCAATCGTGAGTAGGGATGATCCGATTATGCGGTGAAAACCCCAAATCGTCGTAGATCTCATATGCTTTATCTTGATCGACAGACCACCACATATTCGGCCACCTTGGACGAATCATGGGTGGATCGGCTCCTCGAGCGATTCACAGGGATAACCCGAGAGCCGATCGATGCTCGTATTTAACGTGTACGTGTGTGCCCTCGCAGAAACTAAGCGAGGCATCATCCACACCTTCCCGACTCGTATAGGTCAGGTGGCACGCCCTTGCGATAGCATCGGCGCGCGACCAGGAGGCTTTGCGGGCTCGCGCCAGGGCTCAGGGCCGGCCGCAGCCCTAGTTGTTCCCGGCTCTACGCTGCTGACCCGCCACTGCCCGCCGGTGGGTTTCTCGACGCAACACATTCCCGGCACGCCCGGTGGGACACATCTGTCGACATCCACCACATCGCCAGCTACATCTGAGATGGCGGAAGACACTCGGTCACTTACGAGGACCCGGCCGACAAGCTCAAGAAAAGCATGACAAGATCAAGAGGGTCCTCGAAACCGAACTCATCGGCTCCCGTGAGAAGACCCGCTCGCACGGCAGACTCGCGCCCGACGGAGACATGCGTCCGTGGCCTCGGTGTCAACATGGTGGATCTTAGCCACCGCAT
>NC_061514.1:300778501-300880512 GCF_022539505.1 Lolium rigidum | reverse complement strand
TACTTGTGGGTCATCATATACTAAGGACGAACACTATATTATCTTGATATTTAGTGAGAGGGATCATCTTATAGTGCTACCTTCGCGATCTATGCAATATAAGATGCATAAAGGATTAACATCACATGCAATTCATAATATGTCACATGATATGGCCTTTCTTCTTGCGCCTTTGATCTCCATCTCCAAAGCACGGACATGATCTCCATCATCACCAGCATGGCGTCAAGGTTAGTGGCGCCGCTTCATGGTTGTCCATCACTAATAGCAACTATTACAACTATTTGAAATAAAGCTATTACATGATAAATAGACACGTAGGTCTTAACAAATTTAAAGACAACCATTAGGCTCCTACCGGTTGCCATATTACAATACTGATCATCTCATACATCAAATATAATCACAATCTTCATCATGGCCATATCACATCGCATGCCCCTGCAAAAACAAGTTAGATGCCTCTATTTTTTTTTTGCATATTTTACGTGGCTTGGGGCTATCGAATAAGAACCGTTCTTACCTACGAACAAGAACCACAACGGTGATACAAGTGTTGTTAATTGCAGATTGTAAATTGGATCTCAACTATGGTGGGAGAGACAGACACCCGCAAAGCCACTTATGCAATACAAGTTGCATGTCAAGCGTGGAGCAATTTTCATGTGCGCGGACATGTAAGGTTAGCTCGGGCTGCTTCATCCCACTATCCCGCAAGATGCAAAGTACACGAAAAGCAAACAACAACAAAATCATCAAAGCCCACAAAACCATTGTGTTCTACTCGTGCAACAGATCTACACATAGATACGGCTCTGATACCACTGTAGGGTTCGTAGCATAGAAAACAAAAAATTTCTACCGCAAGAACGAACAATAACCAAGATCCAATCTATGGAAGAGCCAAGATCTAATCTATGAGATAGATGCAACGAGATAGATGAGAACTAACCCTTGAAGATCCAAAGACTTAACGAGATCCAATCTCGTGGTTGATGAAGATGATCCTTCCGGTGCTGCGATCCGGTAGCACTTCCGTACCACGGAGTCGATGAAGACATTCCTCTCCTCGTTCCAGCAGAGCAGCGGACGTAGTAGATCCCCTCGGAATCCCAGCAGCATGACGGTGTGGTGATGGCGGTGGAGGAGAATTCATGCAGGGCTTCGCCTAAGCCGGAGCAGGAAGGAGGAGGGAGGAGGAGAGGTTGTGGCTAGGGTTGGGCAAAGGGGGGCTTGTGGCCGGCCACCCCTCCCCTCTTTATATAGTGGGGGGAGCGGCTAGGGTTGCCCCCTTGGCCCCACACCCTCCTATGGCCGGCGCATGGGAAGGGGGGAAGTTTTCTTCCCCCAAGTCTCCCCTTTATCTCTTATTTAAACCATTCAAATCTAGAGATAGATCTTATCTCTAATTTAAATCATTTAAATCTTATCTTAAAGGGGCTAGCCGACTTGGGCCCACATGTCATAGTGTGCCTAGCCCACTAGGCCATGTAGCACTCATATGGCCCCTCCCGGGGTGGTGGGTGATACGTCTCAAACGTATCTATAATTTTTGATGTTCCATGCTTGTTTTACACCGATTCCACTATGTTTTATTTACACTTCGTTACACTTTTATACATTTTCTGGCACTAACCTATTGACAAGATGCCACAGTGCCAGTTCCCTGTTTTCTGCTGTTTTTGGTCTCAGAAAAGCTGTACAGGACATATTTTCGGAATTGGACGAAACAAAAGCCGAAATCAATAATTTACCGTAACGAAGACAAAGTCCGAAGGAGAGACGAAGAAGCGCCACAGGGCGGCCAGACCATGCCTAGGCGCGGCCTGGCCTGGCCCGCGCCTAGGGGTGGTGTGGGCCACCCCGGCACCCCACCGACCTATCTCCTCCGCCTATTTATTCACGATCTCGGCAAAACCCTGGAAACACAAGCCTCCGTCCATGAAAAGTTCCATAGCTCCGTGATACGTCGCAAACGTATGTATAATTTTTGATGTTCCATGCTTGTTTTACACCAATTACTATATGTTTTAAGGGACTAACCTATTAATAGTTGCAAAAGTGCACAAGTTCTTGGTTTCAACTTTGTTGTGCAGCAAATAGGCAAATATGGAAGGAAATAGCTCATTATGGTGAAATCTGGAATTTCCCGGAATCTGTCCCTGCTGAACACTTTTCAAAGATCGCTTCGAAACTCCATCAAAACCATGTCCAATGGAAAAGTCGTAAACTACAAAATTGTAGAGAATTTCAAACCGAACAATTTGGACATCTTATTCGTCCAGAACGGACAACGGATACATCCGGCAGAGCAGAATTACTGCGGAGGTTCGTGCAGTCTCGGGACTCCGAAAGTTGGTGACGTATTTGACACAAACTCTTTCCATACCTGGATATTTCGGCCCAGCCACGAGTTGTGAGGCTCATGAAGGATAGAGGGGAGTCCTAGGAAGGTTCTAGAGGTGCCCAAGAGCCCTTGTATCAAAGGGGCATCCTTCCCATGGCCTAGATTGCATCTCCAACACTATATATTGATGGGAAACCCTATTTTTGGAGGCCCCCAAGCATTGCCACGAAAAAGCCAAGGAGGGGGAAACACTCATCTACACCAGCACCAACTCAAGGAAGAAGAACGCTAAGGGGCGGCGCTCCCCCATGATGCCGACGGCGGGGAAGGAGTCCCCCGCGCCGCCGCCTTCGCCTCCCGGCGCTCCTCGCTGAGCCCTCCAACGTCTTCACCGCCATCTCCATCACCAACTCCTTCTTGTATTCAGTGGTCCATCCTCTCACAAACCTCTGTACCGCCCTATGTAAACATGGTGTTTGATGTCTACGGGTGCTTCTATTCTTGTAGACAGTGTTGGGCCTCCAAGAGCAGAGGTTTGTAGAACAGCAGCAAGTTTCCCTTAAGTGGATCACCCAAGGTTTATCGAACTCAGGGAGGAAGAGGTCAAAGATATCCCTCTCAAGCAACCCTGCAATCACGATACAAGAAGTCTCTTGTGATCCCCAACACACCTAATACACTTGTCAGATGTATAGGTGCACTAGTTCGGCGAAGAGATGGTGAAATACAAGTAGTATGGATGTATATGAGTGGTAATAACAATCTGAATAAAATATGGCAGCGAGTAAACATGCAACAAAACAGTAAATAAACGGAGTTTCGATGCTTAGAAGCAAGGCCTAGGGATCATACTTTCACTAGTGGACACTCTCAACATTGATCACATAATAAAAACACTCTACACTCTCTTGTTGGATGATGAACACCACTAATTGCGTAGGGCTACAAGAGCACCTCAATGCCGGAGTTAACAAGCTCCACAACATTCGATATTCATATTTAAATAACCTTAGAGTGCATGATAGACCAACGCAATTACACCGAGTACTAACATAGCATGCACACTATCACCATTACACTATGAAGGAGGAATAGATCACATCAATACTATCATAGCAATAATTAACTTCATAATCTACAAGAGATTACAATCATAACCTACGCCAAGTACTACACGATGCACACACTGTCACCATTACACCGTGGAGGAGGAATAGACTACTTTAATAACATCACCAGAGTAACACATAGATGAATAGTGATACAAAACTCATATGAATCTCAATCATGTAAGGCAGCTCATGAGATCATTGTATTGAAGTACATATGAGAGAGATTAACCACATAGCTACCGGTACAGCCCTTAGCCTCGATGGAGAACTACTCCCTCCTCATGGGAGACGGCAGCGTTGATGAAGATGGCGGTGGTGTCGATGGAGGAGCCTTCCGGGGGCACTTCCCCGTCCCGGCGGCGTGCCGGAACAGAGACTCCTGTCCCCCAGATCTTGGCTTCGCGATGGCGGCGGCTCTGGAAGGTTTCTCGTACCGTGGCTTTTTTGTATCGAGGTTTTAGGTCGAGGAGGCTTAAATAGGCGAAGAGGCGGAGTCGGAGGGCTGACGAGGCGGTGACACAATAGGGGGGCGCGGCCCTGGCCGCGCCGCCCTATCATCTGGTGGCCCTCCTCTGCTGGCTCTCGGGTGTTCTGGAAGCTTCGTGGAAAAATAGGATGCTGGGCATTGATTTCGTCCGATTCCGAGAATATTTCCTTACTAGGATTTCTGGAACCAAAAACAGCAGAAAACAGCAAGCGGCCCTTCGGCATCTCGTCAATAGGTTAGTTCCGGAAAACGCATAATAATGACATATAATGTGTATAAAACATGTGAGTATCATCAATAAAGTAGCATGGAACATAAGAAATTATAGATACGTTTGAGACGTATCAAGCATCCCCAAGCTTAGTTCCTACTCTCCCTCGAGTAGGTAAACGATAACAAAGATAATTTCTGAAGTGACATGCTATCATAATCTCGATCATACTATTGTAAAGCATATGAGGTGAATGTAGCGATTCGAAGCAATGATGAAGATAATGAGTAAACTAATGAATCATATAGCAAAGACTTTTCATGAATAATACTTTCAAGACAAGCATCAATAAGACTTGCATAAGAGTTACTCATAAACCAATAAATTCAAAGTAAAGGCATTGAAGCAACATAAAGGAAGATATAAGTTTCAGTGGTTGCTTTCAACTTCAACATGTATATCTCATGGATAATTGTCAACACAAAGTAATATAACAAGTGCAATAGGTAAACATGTAAGAATCAATGCACACAGTTGATACAAGTGTTTGCTTCTCGGATAGAAAGAATAGGAAAACTAACTCAACGATAAAGTAGAAGATAGGCCCTTCGCAGAGGGAAGCATTGATTACTATATTTGTGCTAGAGCTTTTCATTTTGAAAACATAGAAACAATTTTGTCAACGGTAGTAATAAATCATATGTGTTATGTATAAGATATCCTATAAGTTGCAAGCCTCATGCATAGTATACCAATAGTGCTCGCACCTTGTCCTAATTAGCTTGGATTAACATGGATTATCATTGCATAGCATATGTTTCAACCAAGTGTCACAAAGGGGTACCTCTATGCCGCATGTACAAAGGTCTAAGGGGAAAGCTCGCATTGGATTTCTCGCTTTTGATTATTCTCAACTTAGACATCCATACCGGGACAACATAGACAATAGATAATGGACTCCTCTTTAATGCATAAGCATTCAACAACAATTAAAATTCTCATAAGAGATTGAGGATTAGTTGTCCACACTGAAACTTTCACCATGAATCATGGCTTTAGTTAGCGGCCCAATGTTCTTCTCTAACAGTATGCATACTCAAACCATTTGATCATGAAAATCGCCCTTACTTCAGACAAGACGAACATGCATAGCAACTCACATGATATTCAACAAAGGTAAAAGAGTTGATGGCGTCCCCAGAAAACATGGTTACCGCTCAACAAGCAACTTATTAAGAAATAAAACACATAAGTACATATTCTTCACCACGATAGTTTTTAAGGCTATTTGTCCCATGAGCTATATATTGCAAAGACAAAGAATAGAATTTTAAAGGTAGCACTCAAGTAATTTACTTTGGAATGGCAGAGAAATACCATGTGGTAGGTAGGTATGGTGGACACAAATGGCATAGTTATTGGCTCAAGGATTTGGATGCACGAGAAGAATTCCTCTCAATACAAGGCTAGGCTAGCAAGGTTGTTTGAAGCAAACTCAAGTATAAAAGGTGCAGCAAGGCTCACATATGAACATATTGTTACTATTATAAGACTTTACATCGTCTCCCTTGTTGTTCAAACACTTCACCAGAAAATATCTAGACTCTAGAGAAACTAATCATGCAAACCAAATTTTAACAAGCTCTATGTAGTTCTTCATTAATGGGTACAAGGTACATGATGCAAGAGCTTAAACATGATCTATATGAGCACAACAATTGCCAAGTATCAGATTATTCAAGACATTGTACCATTTACCACATGCAGCATTTTCTGTTTCCAACCATATAACAATGAACGAAACAGTTTCAACCTTCGCCATGAACATTAAAGATAAAGCTAAGAACACATGTGTTCATATGAACCAGCGGAGCGTGTCTCTCTCCCACACAAACATTTATTCAGAGAATGAAAATAACAAAACGAAAATAAAAGCACACAGACGCTCCAAGTAAAGCACATAAGATGTGACCGAATAAAAATATAGTTTCAAGAGAAGAAACCTGATAATTTGTCGATGAAGAAGGGGATGCCTTGGGCATCCCCAAGCTTAGATGCTTGAGTCTTCTTGAAATATGCAGGGATGAATCATGGGGGCATTCCCAAGCTTAGACTCTTCACTCTTCTTGATCATAGTATATCATCCCTCCTCTCTTGACCCTTGAAAACTTCCTCCACACCAAACTCAAAACAAACTCATTAGAGGGTTAGTGCATAATAAAAAATTCACATGTTCAGAGGTGACACAATCATTCTTAACACTTCAGAACATTGCACAAAGCTACTGGAAGTTAATGGAACAAATAAATCCATCCAACACAGCAAAAGAGGCAATGCGAAATAAAAGGCAGAATCTGTCAAAACAGAACAGTCCGTAAAGATGAATTTTAAAGAGGCAACAGACTTGCTCAGATGAAAATTCCCAAATTGAATGAAAGTTGCGTACATATCGGAGGATCACGCCCGTAAATTGGCAGATTTTTCTGAGTTACCTACAGAGAATCATACCCAAATTCGTGGCAGCAAGAAATCTGTTTCTGCGCAGTAATCCAAATCTAGTATCAACCTTACTATCAAAGACTTTACTTGGCACAACAAATGCAATAAAATAAGATAAGAAGAGGTTGCTACAGTAGTAACAACTTCCAAGACTCAAATATAAAACAAAAGTACTGTAGTAAAATAAACACATGGGTTATCTCCCAAGAAGTGCTTTCTTTATAGCCATTAAGATGGGCTCAGCAGTTTTAATGATGCACTCCCAAGAAATAAGAGTTGAAGCAAAAGAGAGCATCAAGAAGCAAATTCAAAACACATTTAAGTCTAACATGCTTCCTATGCATAGGAATCTTGTAAATAAACAAATTCATGAAGCATAATGCAACAAGCATAGAAAGATAAAACAAGTGTAACTTCAAAAATTTCAGCATATAGAGGGGAAACTTAATATTATTAAGATGCATATAACCGTGTTTCCCTCTCTCATAATAACTTTCAGTGGTATCATGAGCAAACTCAACAATATAACTATCAAATGAAACATTCTTATCATGAGTCTCATGCATAAAAGTATCATTACTCTCCACATAAGCATGATCAATTTTATTAGTAATAGTGGGAGCAAATTCAACAAAGTAGCTATCATTATTATTCTCTTCATAAAATATAGGAGGCATAGTATAATCATAATAAACCTTATCCTCCATAGTAGGCGGCACCAAAAGACCACTATCATTATAATCATCATATATGGGAGGCATATCATAATCAACATAAACTTTCTCCTCAATACCCGGAGGGCTAAAGAGATCATTCTCATCAAAACTAGCTTCCCCAAGCTTAGCATTTTCTATATCATTATCAACAATGGTATTCAAAGCGTTCATACTAATATTACTACCAGCATGCAAATAAGGTTCCATAGGTTTTTTAATTTTCGCATTAAACCATTCATATCTTGACTCAGGAAATAGTACAAAAAGCTCACAGATGTTTTCCATTATGCCTTACTAGTGTTTAAAAAGAAACAAAAAGATGCAATTGCAGGATCTAAAGGAAATAGCTTCGAGCACACACACAATGGCAACAGAAAAGTACTTTTACCTGGGACCGGAGTATGAGTGCCTTTTACCTTTCCTCCCGGCAACGGCGCCAGAAAAGTGTTTGATGTCTACGGGTGCTTCTATTCTTGTAGAAAGTGTTGGGCCTCCAAGAGCGAGAGGTTTGTAGAACAGCAGCAAGTTTCCCTTAAGTGGATCACCCAAGGTTTATCGAACTCGGGGAGGAAGAGGTCAAAGATATCCCTCTCAAGCAACCCCGCAATCACGATACAAGAAGTCTCTTGTGTCCCCAACACACCTAATACACTTGTCGGATGTATAGGTGCACTAGTTCGGCGAAGAGATGGTGAAATACAAGTAGTATGGATGTATATGAGTGGTAATAACAATCTGAATAAAATATGGCAGCGAGTAAACATGCAACAGAACAGTAATTAAACGGAGTTTCGATGCTTAGAAGCAAGGCCTAGGGATCATACTTTCACTAGTGGACACTCTCAACATTGATCACATAATAAAACCACTCTACACTCTCTTGTTGGATGATGAACACCACTAATTGCGTAGGGCTACAAGAGCACCTCAATGCCGGAGTTAACAAGCTCCACACATTCGATATTCATATTTAAATAACCTTAGAGTGCATGATAGACCAACGCAATTACACCGAGTACTAACATAGCATGCACACTGTCACCATTACACTATGAAGGAGGAATAGATCACATCAATACTATCATAGCAATAATTAACTTCATAATCTACAAGAGATTACAATCATAACCTACGCCAAGTACTACACGATGCACACACCTGTCACCATTACACCGTGGAGGAGGAATAGACTACTTTAATAACATCACCAGAGTAACACATAGATGAATAGTGATACAAAACTCATATGAATCTCAATCATGTAAGGCAGCTCATGAGATCATTGTATTGAAGTACATAGGAGAGAGATTAACCACAAAGCTACAAGTACAACCCTTAGCCTCGATGGAGAACTACTCCCTCCTCATGGGAGACAGCAGCGTTGATGAAGATGGCGGTGGTGTCGATGGAGGAGCCTTCCGGGGGCACTTCCCCGTCCCGGCGGCGTGCCGGAACAGAGACTCCTGTCCCCCAGATCTTGGCTTCGCGATGGCGGCGGCTCTGGAAGGTTTCTCGTACCGTGGCTTTTTCGTATCGAGGTTTTAGGTCGAGGAGGCTTAAATAGGCAAAGAGGCGGAGTCGGAGGGCTGACGAGGCGGTGACACAATAGGGGGGCGCGGCCCAGGCCCTGGCCGCGCCGCCCTATCATCTGGTGGCCCTGTGGCCCTCCTCTGCTGGCTCTCGGGTGTTCTGGAAGCTTCGTGGAAAAATAGGATGCTGGGCATTGATTTCGTCCGATTCCGAGAATATTTTCTTACTAGGATTTCTGGAACCAAAAACAGCAGAAAACAGCAACTGGCCATTCGGCATCTCGTCAATAGGTTAGTTCCGGAAAACGCATAATAATGACATATAATGTGTATAAAACATGTGAGTATCATCAATAAAGTAGCATGGAACATAAGAAATTATAGATACGTTTGAGACGTATCAGTGTTTGATGCTATAAGTTATAATCCTATGATCTATGTCAAGTTGCCATAGTTTATTTGTTCTTTGATTGATTGGTTGTTTCTCTTTGGTTCATTAGAGTTGTATGTTGATATGTTACCGTCCTTGGTGCCCATTATATTTGTGCGCGCATGGATCAAGCACCATAGGGTTGGTAGTACTTGTATACTAGAAGGGGGAAGTTCCGCCGGAGTGACAGAAACCTAAGGACGCGAACCGGATAGTTGCATGTATGGGAGTAAGAGGACCATTTACTGCTATGGTTGGGGAAACATTAATGCTTGCTAGTATTTATGGATGTTTGCTAGCAAGCCAATCATATAGTACTTGTAATCCCGGAGGGAGAGCATGTATATTTAGCCTCTCCTACATAGAAAGTTGCATCGAAGACATTGAACCCAAGATCTTCACTAATCGATCTTGGACAAAGCCACTACTATTACCACCGCCTTTCCACACTCATGGTACTGTTAGTTTAGTTTGTTTTTTTGCTGCAGCACTAACATTTACTTTCATGTATTTATTATCTTGCAAAGCTATCTCTCATACCCGTATTGTCACTGTAGTTTTATTTCCTAGATGAAGCAAACGCTTAGTGCGCGTAGAGTTGTATCAGTGGTTGATAGAACTTGAGAGAGTACTTATCCTACCTTTAGCTCCTCGTTGGGTTCGACACTCTTACTTATCGAAAATGCTACACGCGATCCCCTATACTTGTGGGTTATCAAGACCTTTTCTGGCGCCGTTGCCGGGGAGCCATAGCGTAGTTGAATATTTTCGTGTGCACTTGTTTGCTTTATCTCTAAGTAGTTTTACTTCCTGTACCTAGTTGTTCTCTATCTCTTGTATGGATAGGGAATGCGAATTACAAAAAAAATAGTTGTACTTCTTATATAAAAAAATAAAAAAATGTTTTCAGAAAAGAAAAGTGATTGGAAAGATGAGTAATGGTGAACTGGGGGTCGACCTTGAACACTTGGGTTCATGCCTGCGAAACCAAAACAATTCTTTCCATAGAAGCTTTTCATTAAAAACTTGTAAATAGTGTATATAGTGTACATATCCCGCTGTAAATAGAATGTATAGATAACCCCTGGTTTGTTATGCAAGTTTGTCACTATGCTGCCTAGAAAATAGATTTCATGTGCTCCACTGTAGAAAATTTTAAAAATCACCAGAACGTGACCTTGATCTGAAATTTCTTGAGTGCATAGTAGTGCTTGCTATCTAACTTTCGTTAGTTATGACTTTTCTGATTTGAGGTACGTAGATAGATCTAATAATTCAATCTTTACGGACTGATTCCGTTGAGACAAATTTCGTGTTCTGTGCTTGCAAAAATTCGTGAAAAATCTCAGTATGGCATTTTGATCTGAATTTTTTTGTGCATAGACCTGAGGTTATGATCTGTCTTTCATTAATCATGATTTTTTCGATTTGAGCTACGTAACTATCTCATTGAGTGACATCTTTACAGAGTGTTCAGTTTTGACAGATTTCTATTCTCTTTGTTTAAATATTGTACTTAGGATTCAAAAGTTTCCTTCGTTTTCGACGTACGATTGAAATAATAAGAAACCTCACTATTACAGTGGCTAAATTTTTGATAGATTTTATAGAAATTAGGGATACTTGAACACTTGTGGATTTTATTTAATGAGTACTAACCTACTAATGAGTTTTGTGAAGCTTTATGTGGATGCAGTTTTTAAGTTCCAATCAATATGGTGATATGAGATGAGCAAGAGGATGCAAGAGCTCAAGCTTAGGGATGTGTAGATGGATCCCAAGAGAATATTCAAGAAGATGCAAATATCTAAGCTTGGGGATGCCCAAGGCATCCCCCTATTCATCAACCAACATGAGGTTGTCTCCTTCAAACTCAATATTACCCATCCACATGTAAGCATTGTATATAGTTGCTTTTATTATCTTTGGGTTTATCCTATTTAGTTTTATTAGGTTCTTTATTAGGTTCTTGTTTCTTTGTCAGTTTCACTTATAATTGGAAAACAACAAAAAAAAGGTTGTATTGAGAGCTCCATCAAATAATCATGTCCATCTTAAATGGCTATAAAGAAAGAGCTTTATGGGAGACAACCCAATATGTTTATATTTCTGTTATTTACTGCTTTGTTGAGTCTTGGAAGTCATTACTACTGTAATGACCTCTCCTTATCATGTTTGTTTTGTTTTTGTGCCAAGAATTGCCTCTAATGGTAAGAAGTGGTATTTGCGGGATTTGCAATCTTGTTTACTGTTTCTGGTTCGTCACGAGAAAAATCGCCAAAAATCACCAGAATGTAAGTTTGAGCTGCCAATTTACGAGAATCTTCCCCAGATATTTATCTAACTTTAATTAGTTCAGAGTTTTTTGAGTTACGCAGCGTAACTATTTTTCAAAAATCAATTTTTACGAACTGTTCTGTTTTGATAGATTCTTGCACTGTTTTACATTCGCATCTTTTTGCCCACCTTTTTGAGTTCTCTTGATCAAAGAACCTTATTGAAGTTGTGCTACAGTAGCTAGTGCTTATTAAAATGCTTTTCATATGTCATACTGAACTTTGTAGATTTGATTAATATTATCATTGCACTAACGCTGCTAATGAGATTTGTGATGAGTTTTGTATGAAGGAAGTTTTCAAGTGTAGGAAAGAAGAATGATGAGATGAGATGAAGAATGGACAAAAGCTCAAGCTTGGGGATGCCCATGTCACCCCAAGATATATTCAAGAAGTACAAGCGTCAAAGCTTGGGGATGCCCAAGGCATCCCCTTCTTCATCAATAAAAATATCAGGTCCTGTTTCTGTTCACTATATTTTTATTGCTTCATATACTATGTGTTATTTTTGGAACGTCTTTATTTCCTGTAGTGTATTTTATTTTCAATAAAGTGGGAACCATCATACCATGTTTATTTGGGAGAGAGACACGCTCCGTTTTAATTGTATGAACGCTCTAGTTTTCACTCTTATTGTTCAACGAGCGTTTTACTTTTGCTAGTACTGCGTTTAGCTCTGGTTTTTTACTCCTATTTTGTTTAGAGCTTGTTAGTATGCTTTAGTTATATATGATTAGCTCTCTGATCTTTAATGAATATTATAAATGAGAGTTGTTTCAAATAAGTTGATTGGTGTTGGGTACGAGTAAAAAGGTTTCATATTAATAGTGATGCAAATGGAAGATCTCCTCTGATGTTTCAATTGGGTTGAATTGATCATTTAGTTTAGACTTTTAATATCACCATATGCTTTAATTAATAAGTTTTGTCGCTATGCATGATTATGACCATTATTGCTCTCTTAGTTGGTCGCTATCTTTCTTTTTGCTAGCCTTCATTACGTATCGAGTATGATCTCTACTCGTGCATTCAACCACCAAAAACCAAAATATGCCAAAAGTGTCCACCATACCTACCTATATGTGGTATTTCACCGCCACTCCAAGTAAATTTACATGTGCTACCTTTAAAATCGTCAAAATAATTCCTTGTTTTTGCAATACATAGCTCATGGGAAAGTAGCCTCAAAACTATTGTGGTAATGAATATGTCGCTTATGTATCTTAGTTCTTATAAGTTGCTTGTTGAGCGGTAACTATGTTTCTGGGGACGCCATCAACCTGTTACACTTTTGTTGAATATCATGTGAGTTGCTATGCATGTTCGTCTTGTCTGAAGTAAGGGGGATTTCTCATGATTAAATGGTTTGAGTATGCATATTGTTAGAGAAGAACATTGGGCCGCCAACCAAAGCCATGTATCATGGTGGAAGTTTCAGTTTGGACATTAATCCTTAAATCTCTTATGAGAATATTATCTGTTGTTGAAAGCTTTAAGCTTAAAGAGGAGTCCATTTGTCTGTTGTCCATGGTGTCCCGGTATGGATGTCTAAGTTGAGAATAATCAAAAGCGAGAAATCCAATGCGAACTTTCTCATTAGACCTTTGTACAGGTGGCATGGAGGTACCCCTTTGTGAAACTTGGTTGAAACATATGTAATGCGATAATAATCCATGGAAATCCGAGCTAATTAGGACAAGGTGCGGGCACTATTAGTATTCGATGCATGAGGCTTGCAACTGATAGGAAGTTTTATACATAACCTATATTACTTATTGCTACCGTTGACACAATTGCCTCTCTTAAAATTTTATATCTCTATGTTTTCAAAATAAAAAACTCTAGCACATGTTTAATCTCTGCTTCCCTCTGCGAAGGGCCATTCTTTTAATTTTATGTTGAGTCTTCATCTTCTAAGTTATATGCACCGTCTTATGAGAGCATAGTTGTCATTCTTATTTCTATGTGCATGGTCCCAAAATTATTATTGATTGAATCATGAATGTGTTATTAATTTTTCTTAAATTATTTGTATCTAGTCATCCTTTGAACTTTGAAGGTGCATGTCACCTCAAAAATTATTCTTTTTATCACTTACCTACTCGAGGACGAGCAGGAGTTAAGCTTGGGGATGTTGATACGTCGCAAACGTATCTATAATTTTTGATGTTCCATGCTTGTTTTACACCAATTACTATATATGTTAAGGGACTAACCTATTAATAGTTGCAAAAGTGCACAAGTTCTTGGTTTCAACTTTGTTGTGCAGCAAATAGGCAAATATGGAAGGAAATAGCTCATTATGGTGAAATCTGGAATTTCCCGGAATCTGTCCCTGCTGAACACTTTTCAAAGATCGCTTCGAAACTCCATCAAAACGACGTCCAATGGAAACGTCATAAACTAAAAAGTTGTACAGAATTTCAAACCGAACAATTTGGATATCTTATTCGTCCAGAACGGACAACGGATGCATCCGGCAGAGCAGAATTACTGCGGAGGTTCGTGCAGTCTCGGGACTCCGAAAGTTGGTGACGTATTTGACACAAACTCTTTCCATACCTGGATATTTCGGCCCAGCCACGAGTTGTGAGGCTCATGAATGATAGAGGGGAGTCCTAGGAAGGTTCTAGAGGTGCCCAAGAGCCCTTGGATCAAAGGGGCATCCTTCCCATGGCCTAGATTGCATCTCCAACACTATATATTGATGGGAAACCCTATTTTTGGAGGCCCCCAAGCATTGCCACGAAAATCCTCCTCCTTGGCAGCAGCCAAGGAGGGGGAAACACTCATCTACACCAGCACCAACTCAAGGAAGAAGAAGGCTAAGGGGCGGCGCTCCCCCATGATGCCGACGGCGGGGAAGGAGTCCCCCGCGCCGCCGCCGGCGCCGCCCACGCCTCCGCCTCCCGGCGCTCCTCGCTGAGCCCTCCAACGTCTTCACCGCCATCTCCATCACCAACTCCTCCTTGTATTCAGTGGTCCATCCTCTCACAAACCTCTGTACCGCCCTATGTAAACATGGTGTTTGATGCTATAAGTTATAATCCTATGATCTATGTCATGTTGCCATAGTTTATTTGTTCTTTGATTGATTGGTTGTTTCTCTTTGGTTCATTAGAGTTGTATGTTGATATGTTACCGTCCTTGGTGCCCATTATATTTGTGCGCGCATGGATCAAGCACCATAGGGTTGGTAGTACTTGTATACTAGAAGGGGAAGTTCTGCCGGAGTGACAGAAACCTAAGGACGCGAACCGGATAGTTGCATGTATGGGAGTAAGAGGACCATTTACTGCTATGGTTGGGGAAACCTTAATGCTTGCTAGTATTTATGGATGTTTGCTAGCAAGCCAATCATATAGTACTTGTAATCCTGGAGGGAGAGCATGTATATTTAGCCTCTCCTACATAGAAAGCTGCATCGAAGACATTGAACCCAAGATCTTCACTAATCGATCTTGGACAAAGACACTACTATTACCACCGCCTTTCCACACTCATGGTACTATTAGTTTAGTTTGTCTTTTTGCTGCAGCACTAACATTTACTTTCTTGTATTTATTATCTTGCAAAGCTATCTCTCATACCCGTATTGTCACTGTAGTTTTATTTCCTAGATGAAGCAAACACTTAGTGCGCGTAGAGTTGTATCAGTGGTTGATATAACTTGAGAGTGTACTTATCCTACCTTTAGCTCCTCGTTGGGTTGGACACTCTTACTTATCGAAAAGGCTACACGCGATCCCCTATACTTGTGGGTTATCACTCCGCCGCCGCCGAAGACAAGATCTGGGGGACAGAAGTCTCTGTTCCGGCACCCTGCCGGGACGGGGAATTGCCCCCGGAGCCATCTCCATCGACTCCGCCGCCATCTCCATCGCCGTTGCTGACTCCTACGATGAGGAGTGAGTAGTTCTCCCCCGAGGCTGAGGTTCTACCGGTAGCTTATGTGGTTTATCTCTCTCCCATGGTGTGATCTTTATGTGATCATGAGGTTTGTAATCTAGATGTGGTTATGCTATTCAAGTGGATTTTACTTATGCGATCTCCGGAGACTCCTTGTCCCAAGTGTGTAAAGGTGACGGTGTGTGCACCGGGTGGGTCTCTTAGGCTATATTTCACAGAATACTAATGCTAAAATTGACAGCGTGGGGTGTTCATTAGTACTTGGGAATACATCTTTAAGGTTTGCTTTTGCAGCCCTACGCAATGAATTAGTGTTCGTTATCCAACCAGAGAGTAGTTCAGAGTAGCATAGTGAAGTGCTTATATCTATATTCCTTTATGATATCATTGTTGAGAGTGACCACTAGTGAAAGTATGATCCCTAGGCCTTGTTTCCAAACATCGAATCACCGTTTATTTACTGTTTTACTACATGTTTACTTGCTGCCATATTTATTTCAGATTGTTATTACCATTCATATTCATCCATATCACTTACATTTTACTATCTCTTCGCCGAACTAGTGCACTGATGACGCGTTAAGCACACGCTCGTTGGGAACCCCAAGTGGAAGGTGTGATGCGTACAGCAGCAAGTTTCCCTCAGCAAGAAACCAAGGTTTATCGAACCAGTAGGAGCCAAGAAGCACGTTGAAGGTTGATGGCGGCGGGATGTAGTGCGGCGCAACACCGGGATTCCGGCGCCAACGTGGAACCTGCACAACACAACCAAAGTACTTTGCCCCAACGAAACGAGTGAGGTTGTCAATCTCACCGGCTTGCTGTAACAAAGGATTAACCGTATTGTGTGGAAGATGATTGCTTGCAAGAAAACGAGTAGAAAACAAGTATTGCAGTAGATTGTATTTCAGTAAAGAGAATTGGACCGGGGTCCACGGTTCACTAGAGGTGTCTCTCCCATAAGATAAAAGCATGTTGGGTGAACAAATTACAGTCGGGCAATTGACAAATAGAGAGGGCACCGCGATGCACATACATGACATGGTAAATATAGTGAGATTTAATTGGGCATTACGACAAAGTACATAGACCGCCATCCAACTCGCATCTATGCCTAAAAAGTCCACCTTCGAGGTTATCATCCGAACCCCTCCGGTATTAAGTTGCAAACAACAGACAATTGCATTAAGTATGGTGCGTAATGTAATCAATAACTACATCCTCGGACATAGCATCAATGTTTTATCCCTAGTGGCAACAAGCACAACACAACCTTAGAACTTTTCGTCACTCGTCCTGGTATCAATGCGGGCATGAACCCACTATCTAGCATAAATACTCCCTCTTGGAGTTAAGAGTAAAAACTTGGCCGAGCCTCTACTAATAACGGAGAGCATGCAAGATCTTAAACAACACATAAACATCAGATTGATAATTACCATAGCATAGTATTCTCTATCCATCGGATCCGGACAAACACAACATATAGTATTACGGATAGATGATCTTGATCATGTTAGGCAGCTCACAAGATCCAACAATGAAGCACATAAGGAGAAGACAACCATCTAGCTACTGCTATGGACCCATAGTCCAGGGGTGAACTACTCACTCATCACTCCGGAGGCGACCATGGCGGCGTAGAGTCCTCCGGGAGATGAATCCTCTCTCCGGCAGGGTGCCGGAGGCGATCTCCTGAATCCCCCGAGATGGGATTGGCGGCGGCGGCGTCTCTGGAAGGTTTTCCGTATCGTGGCTCTCGGTGTCGGGGGTTTCGTCACGGAGGCTTTAAGTAGGCGGAAGGGTAGGTCAAGAGGCGGCACGAGGGCCCCACACCACGGGGCCGCGCGGCCAAGGGGGGCCGCGCCGCCTAGGGTGTGGCCCCCTCGTGGCCCCTCTTCGTCTCGTCTTCGGACTTCTGGAAGCTTCGTGGCAAAATAGGACCCTGGGCGTTGATTTCGTCCAATTCCGAGAATATTTCCTTACTAGGATTTCTGAAACCAAAAACAGCAGAAAACAGCAACTGGCTCTTCGGCATCTTGTTAATAGGTTAGTTCCAGAAAATGCATAAATATGACATAAAATGTGTATATAACATGTAGATAACATCAATAATGTGGCATGGAACATAAGAAATTATCGATACGTTGGAGACGTATCAGCATCCCCAAGCTTAGTTACTGCTCGTCCCGAGCGAGGTAAAACGATAACAAAGATAATTTCGAAGTGACATGCCATCATAATCTTGATCATACTATTTGTAAAGCATATGTAATGAATGCAGCGATCAAAACAATGGTAATGACATGAGTAAACAAGTGAATCATAAAGCAAAGACTTTTCATGAATAGTACTTCAAGACAAGCATCAATAAGTCTTGCATAAGAGTTAACTCATAAAGCAATAAATCAAAGTAGAGGTATTGAAGCAACACAAAGGAAGATTAAGTTTCAGCGGTTGCTTTCAACTTGTAACATGTATATCTCATAGATATTGTCAACATAGAGTAATATAACAAGTGCAATTTGCAAGTATGTAGGAATCAATGCACAGTTCACACAAGTGTTTGCTTCTTGAGGTGGAGAGAGATAGGTAAACTGACTCAACAATAAAAGTAAAAGAATGGTCCTTCAAAGAGGAAAGCATCGATTGCTATATTTGTGCTAGAGCTTTGGTTTTAAAAACATCAAGAGAGCATAAAAATGAAGTTTTGAGAGGTGTTTGTTGTTGTCAACGAATGGTAATGGGTACTCTAACTACCTTATCAACCAGACTTTCAAGAGAGGCTCCCATGAAGGACGTTATTTCTACCACCGTGGTAGATCATCCCTCTTATCTTTTGTTTACACATGTATTTTAGTGGGGTGGCACTCCTTCCAACCTTTCTTTCACAAACCATGGCTAACCGATTCCATCGGGTGCCTGCCAACAATCTCATACCATGAAGGAGTGCCTTTTTATTTTATTTTTATTATGATGACACTCCTCCCCACCTTTGGTTTCTCAAGCCATGGCTAACCGATTCCATCGGGTGCCGACCAACTTTTCACATACCATGGAGGAGTGTCTATTTGCAAAATTAAGTTGCTTACTCGATGAATCAGAGCAACACATGTGAAGAGAATTATTAATGAAGTTAATTAATTGGGGCTGGGAACCCCTTTGCCGACTCTTTATGCAAAGTTATTGGATAAGCGGATGAAGCCACTAGTCCATTGTGAAAGTCTGTCCGAAGTAAATGACAAGATCGAAAGATAAAACACCACATACTTCCTCATGAGCTATAAAACATTGACACAAATAAGAGATGATAAATTTTGAATTGTTTAAAGGTAGCACTCAAGCAATTTACTTTGGAATGGCGGAAAATACCATGTAGTAGGTAGGTATGGTGGACACAATTGGCATAGTGGTTGGCTCAAGTATTTGGATGCATGAGAAGTATTCCCTCTCGATACAAGGTTTAGGCTAGCAACGTTATTTGAAACAAACACAAGGATGAACGGTACAGCAAAACTCACATAAAAGACATATTGTAAACATTATAAGACTCCACACCGTCTTCCTTGTTGTTCAAAACTCAATACTAGATATTATCTAGACTCTAGAGAAACCAAATATGCAAACCAAATTAGCAAGCTCTAAGTATTTCTTCATTAATGGGTGCAAAGTATATGATGCAAGAGCTTAAACATGAGCACAACAATTGCCAAGTATCACATTATCCAAGACATTATAGCAATTACTACATGTAGCATTTTCCAATTCCAACCATATAACAATTTAACGAAGAAGAAACTTCGCCATGAACATTATGAGTAAAGCCTAAGGACATATTTGTCCATATGCAACAGCGGAGCGTGTCTCTCTCCCACAAAGTGAATGCTAGGATCCAACTTTATTCAAACAAAACAAAAACAAAACAAACCGACGCTCCAAGCAAAGTGCATAAGATGTGACGGAATAAAAATGTAGTTTCAGGGGAGGAACCTGATGATGTTGTCGATGAAGAAGGGGATGCCTTGGGCATCCCCAAGTTTAGACGCTTGAGTCTTCTTAGAATATGCAGGGGTGAACCACCGGGGCATCCCCAAGCTTAGAGCTTTCACTCCTCTTGATCATAGTATATCATACTCCTCTCTTGATCCTTGAAAACTTCCTTCACACCAAACTTCAAGCAAACTCATTAGAGAGTTAGTGCACAATAAAAATTTATATGTTCAGAGGTGACACAATCATTCTTTACACTTCTGGACATTGCATAAAGCTACTGGACATTAATGGATCAAAGAAATTCATCCAACATAGCAAAAGAGGCAATGCGAAATAAAAGGCAGAATCTGTCAAAACAGAACAGTTCGTAAAGACGAATTTTAAAATGGCACCAGACTTGCTCAAATGGAAAAACTCAAAACTAATGAAAGTTGCGTACATATCTGAGGATCACTCACGTAAATTGGCATAATTTTCTGAGTTACCTACAGAGAATTAGACCCAGATTCGTGACAGCAAAGAAATCTGTCTCTGCGCAGTAATCCAAATCTAGTATGAACCTTACTATAGAGACTTTACTTGGCACAAAAACATGATAAGGAGAGGTTGCTACAGTAGTAAACAACTTCCAAGACTCAAATATAAAACAAAGTGCTGTAGTAAAAACAATGGGTTGTCTCCCATAAGCGTTTTTCTTTAACGCCTTTCAGCTAGGCGCAGAAAGTGTAATCAAGTAACATCAAGAGATGAAGCATCAACATCATAATTTGCTCTAATAATAGAGTCATAAGGTAACTTCATTCTTTTTCTAGGAAAGTGTTCCATACCTTTCTTGAGAGGAAATTGATATTTAATATTACCTTCCTTCATATCAATAGTAGCACCAACGGTTCGAAGAAAAGGTCTTCCCAATATAATGGGACAAGATGCATTGCATTCAATATCCAAGACAACAAAATCAACGGGGACAAGGTTATTGTTAACCACAATATGAACATTATCAACTCTCCCCAAAGGTTTCTTTTTAGCATTATCAGCGAGATTAACATCCAAATAACAATTCTTTAATGGTGGCAAGTCAAGCATATCATAGACTTTCTTAGGCATAACAGAAATACTTGCACCAAGATCACATAAAGCATTACAATCAAAATCATTGACCCTCATCTTAATGATGGGCTCCCAACCATCTTCTAACTTTCTAGGAATAGAAGTTTCACGTTTTAGTTTCTCTTCTCTAGCTTTTATGAGAGCATTTGTAATATGTTTTGTGAAAGCCAAATTTATAGTACTAGCATTAGGACTTTTAGCAAGTTTTTGCAAGAACTTTATAACTTCAGAGATGTGGCAATCATCAAAATCTAAATCATTATGAGCTACAGCAATGGAATCATCATTCCCAAGGTTGGAAAAAATTTCAGCAGCTTTATCACAAGCAGTTTCAGCAGTTTTAGCAATTTCAGGCAGTTTTGTACGCTTTACACTAGGAGTAGAAACATTGCCAACACCAATTATTTTACCATTGATAGTAGGAGGTGCAGCAACATGTGAGGAATCAACATTACTAGTGGTGGTAATAGTCCAAACTTTAGCTACATTATTCTCTTTAGCTAGTTTTTCATTTTCTTCTCTATCCCACCTAGCACGCAGTTCAGCCATTAATCTTATATTCTCATTAATTCTAACTTGGATGGCATTTGCTGTAGTAACAATTTTATTTTCAATATCATTTTTAGGCATAACTTTCAATTTTAAAAGATCAACATCAGAGGCAAGTCTATCAACTCTAGAAGCAAGAATATCAATTTTATCAAGCTTTTCCTCAACAGATTTGTTAAAAGCAGTTTGTGTACTAATAAATTCTTTAAGCATAGCTTCAAGACCAGGGGGTACACTCCTATTATTGTTGTAAGAATTCCCATAAGAATTACCATAACCATTACCATTAGCAGAAGGATATGGCCTATAGTTATTACCAGAATTGTTCCTATAAGCATTGTTGTTGAAATTATTATTTTTAATGAAATTCACATCAACATTTTCTTCTTGAGCAACCAATGAAGCTAAAGGAACATTATTAGGATCAACATTAGATCTACCATTCACAAGCATAGACATAATCACATCAATCTTATCACTCAAGGAGGAGGATTCTTCAACAGAATTTACCTTCTTACCTTGTGGAGCTCTTTCAGTGTGCCATTCAGAGTAATTTATCATCATATCATCAAGAAGTTTTGTAGCCGCCCCCAATGTGATGGACATAAAGGTACCTCCAGCAGCTGAATCCAATAAATTCCGCGAAGAAAAATTTAGTCCTGCATAGAAGGTTTGGATGATCATCCAAGTAGTCGATCCATGGGTTGGGCAATTCTTTACCAAAGATTTCATTCTCTCCCATGCTTGAGCAACATGTTCATTATCTAATTGCTTAAAATTCATTATGCTACTTCTCAAAGATATAATTTTAGCGGGAGGATAATATCTACCAATAAAAGCATCCTTGCATTTAGTCCATGAATCAATACTATTCTTAGGCAAAGATAGCAACCAATCTTTAGCTCTTCCTCTTAATGAGAAAGGAAACAATTTCAATTTAATAATATCACCATCTACATCCTTATACTTTTGCATTTCACAAAGTTCAACAAAATTATTAAGATGGGCAGCAAGCATCATCGTAACTAATACCCAGAAAATTGATCTCTCATGACAAGATTTAGTAAAGCAGGTTTAATTTCAAAGAATTCTGCTGTAGTAGCAGGTGGAGCAATAGGTGTGCATAAGAAATCATTATTATTAGTGGTTGTGAAGTCACACAACTTAGTGTTTTCAGGAGTATTCATTTTAGCAACAGTAAGTAAAACAAACTAGATAAAGTAAATGCAAGTAACTAATTTTTTTGTGTTTTCGATATAAAGAGCAAGACAGTAAATAAAGTAAAGCTAGCAACTAATTTTTTTGTGTTTTGTTTTAGGTGCAGCAAACAAAGTAGTAAATAAAATAAAGCAAGACAAAAACAAAGTAAAGAGATTGAGAAGTGGAGACTCCCCTTGCAGCGTGTCTTGATCTCCCCGGCAACGGCGCCAGAAATTTAGCTTGATGACGCGTTAAGCACACGCTCGTTGGTAACCCCAAGTGGAAGGTGTGATGCGTACAGCAGCAAGTTTCCCTCGATAAGAAACCAAGGTTTATCGAACCGAGTAGGAGCCAAGAAGCACGTTGAAGGTTGATGGCGGCGGGATGTAGTGCGGCGCAACACCAGGGATTCCGGCGCCAACGTGGAACCTGCACAACACAACCAAAGTACTTTGCCCCAACGAAACAGTGAGGTTGTCAATCTCACCGGCTTGCTGTAACAAAGGATTAACCGTATTGTGTGGAAGATGATTGCTTGCAAGAAAACAGTAGAAAACAAGTATTGCAGTAGATTGTATTTCAGTAAAGAGAATTGGACCGGGGTCCACAGTTCACTAGAGGTGTCTCTCCCATAAGATAAAAGCATGTTGGGTGAACAAATTACAGTCGGGCAATTGACAAATAGAGAGGGCACCGCGATGCACATACATGACATGGTAAATATAGTGAGATTTAATTGGGCATTACGACAAAGTACATAGACCGCCATCCAACTGCATCTATGCCTAAAAAGTCCACCTTCAGGTTATCATCCGAACCCCCTCCGGTATTAAGTTGCAAACAACAGACAATTGCATTAAGTATGGTGCATAATGTAATCAATAACTAATCCTCGGACATAGCATCAATGTTTTATCCCTAGTGGCAACAGCACAACACAACCTTAGAACTTTCTGTCACTGTCCCGGTATCAATGCGGGCATGAACCCACTATCTAGCATAAATACTCCCTCTTGGAGTTAAGAGTAAAAACTTGGCAGAGCCTCTACTAATAACGGAGATCATGCAAGATCTTAAACAACACATAAACATCGGATTGATAATTACCATAGCATAGTATTCTCTATCCATCGGATCCCGACAAACACAACATATAGTATTACGGATAGATGATCTTGATCATGTTAGGCAGCTCACAAGATCCAACAATGAAGCACATAAGGAGAAGACAACCATCTAGCTACTGCTATGGACCCATAGTCCAGGGGTGAACTACTCACTCATCACTCCGGAGGCGACCATGGCGGCGTAGAGTCCTCCGGGAGATGAATCCCCTCTCCGGCAGGGTGCCGGAGGCGATCTCCTGAATCCACCGAGATGGGATTGGCGGCGGCTGCGTCTCTGGAAGGTTTTCCGTATCGTGGCTCTCGGTACTGGGGGTTTCGTCACGGATGCTTTAAGTAGGCGGAAGGGTAGGTCAAGAGGCGGCACGAGGGCCCCACACCACAGGGCCGCGTGGCCAAGGGGGGGGCCGCGCCGCCCTAGGGTGTGGTCCCCTCGTGGCCCCTCTTCGTCTCGTCTTCGGACTTCTGGAAGCTTCGTGGCAAAATAGGACCCTGGGCGTTGATTTCGTCCAATTCCGAGAATATTTCCTTACTAGGATTTCTGAAACCAAAAACAACGTAAAACAAGAATCGGCTCTTCGGCATCTTGTTAATAGGTTAGTTCCGAGAAAATGCATAAATATGACATAAAATGTGTATATAACATGTAGATAACATCAATAATGTGGCATGGAACATAAGAAATTATCGATACGTTGGAGACGTATCATGCACCTATACATCTGACAAGTGTATTGGGTGTGTTGGGGACACAATAGACTTCTTGTATCGTAATTGCAGGGTTGCTTGAGAGGGATATCTTTGACCTCTACCTCCCTGAGTTCGATAAACCTTGGGTGATCCACTTAAGGGAAACTTGCTGCTGTTCTAAAAACCTCTGCACTTGGAGGCCCAATACTGTCTACAAGAATAGAAGCGTGCGTAGACATCAGTGGGCCCACCGATGGCCCTGTAGAACCTTCTAGAAGCTACGGTCAAAACAGCGGAACTTTTTTCGAACCCCGGAAGATGACTTCCATTATATGAATCTTATTCTCCGGACCATTCCGGGCCTCCTCGTGATGCCCTGGATCCCATCCGAGACCCCGAACAATATTCGGTCTCCATCTCATATTCCATGTCTACTTAAACAACATCGAACCTTAAGTGTGTCACCCTACGGTTCGCGAACTATGCAGACATGATCGAGACACCTCTCCGATGAATAATAAATAGCGGAACCTGGAGATCCATAATGGCTCCGACATATTCAACGATGACTTCGTGGTCGAAAGAACCATTAACATACGATACTGATTCCCTTTGGCGCGCGATACTTTACTTATCCGAGGTTCGATCATCGGTATCTCCATACCTAGTTAAACCTCGTTACCGATAAATACTCTTTACTCGTACTGTGATACGACATCCCTTGTGAGCTAGTCACATCATTGCAAGCTAATTGGATGACATTCCACCGAGAGGGCTCAGAGTATATCTATCCGTCATTTGGATGGACAAATCCCACTCTTGATCCATGCGCTTCAACTCATACTTTCAGAATACCCAATGCCATATTTATAACCACCCAATTACGAAGTGGCGTTTTATGTCATCAAAGCATCCCTCCGGCGTTGGTGATTAACATGATCTCATGGTCGAAGGATTATGTTACTATGTATTTGAAAGCTTGTAGCAAAACAAACTTAATAACTTGATCTTATGCTATGCTTACTATGGGTGTGCGTCCATTACATCATTCTCCCAATGATATGATCTTGTTATACATAACATCCAATGTTCATGATCAGGAAACCGTGATCACCTATTAATCAACAAGCTAGTTTAACAAGAGGCTTACTAGGGACACTTTTATGTTTACAAAACACACAAGTATTAATGTTTCATGTTAATACAATTATAGCATGTGATGCAAACATTTATCATAAACACAAAGATATAATAATAACCACTTTATTATTGCCTCTTGGGCATATCTCCAACAATTGTGTCCAAAATGCGTCGGACCGCTCAAGATGCCCTTAGGCCACGACGACTCCGTCTGTAACCGGTTGGGAGGGGGAACGAGGATAGTTAGAACCTTATCTCTTCGGTTATTTTTGAAGTCGGCTGCATTTACTTTCAAAATTGCAACGTTGGCCATCAAAGTTGGTCCGTACGGCACCATAGTTACTTTTCCTACTAAAACCAGAATTGCACTGTCGTGCACTAAAATTGCTGCACCAAAGTTTTCGTCATGAACTGAAGTTGCTGTGAAGCACCACAATTGTATCTTCACGCGCCAAAGTTTCTCTTTTGCGCACTAGAAATTGCGCTAGGCAGCAAAATTGATGGGTATTAAAGTTACAATTTTGTACTACCTCCATCTCAAAATTTAAGGCTTATTTTTTTTAAAGACAAACCAAGTAAAGTTTGACCAATTTTTTTAGAAGAATCTATCAACAAATATGATGTTTTGTAGATACCATATGAAAATATATTTCATTATCTATCTAATGATATTGATTATGTATTTTGGATGTTAATGATTTTTGGTAAAAACTTGGTCAAACTTTACATAGTTTGACTTTCTAAAAATAATACAAGCCTTAAGCTTTCTGATGGAGGTAGTACACCAAAATTGCATCATCGAACACAAAAGTTGCTCTTTAAGGCACCAAAATTGCACCATCAGACACTAAAGTTGATCTTTAGGGCATCAAAGTTGTGTCATAAGCCACAAAAATTGAACCGTAAGGCACCAATGTTGTTGTGTCGGAAACCAAAATTGTGTTCACCGCACACCAAGTTACTCCATCGGGAACTAAAGTTGCTCTGTCGGGCACCTAAATTTCTATGTCGAGTCCCGAAGTCGCTATGCATGTTACCTCAACAAAAATTGGTGGCGGGAGGCGCACCATTGTCACGCACTCAAGCTGATTTTTCATTGTTGCTTTTTTACGATATCAAAGTTGTTCTTGGGGCACCAAAATTGCAAGATCTAACACCAAAGTTGCTTTTTAGGGCATCAAAGTTGCTCTTTGGGGCACCAAAATTGCACCATACAACACCAAAGTTGTTCTTTAGGGCACCAAAATTGCACCTACAGACACCAAAGTTTCTCTTTAGGGCACCAAAGTTGGGCCATAAGCCACAAAAATTGAACTGTAAGGCAGGAAATCTGTGATACGTCTCAAACGTATCTATAATTTTTGATGCTCCATGCTTGTTTTACACCAATTTCTATATGATTTGCTTACACTTCGTTTCACTTTTATACATTTTCCGGCACTAACCTATTGAAAAGATGCCCAGTTCCCTGTTTTCTGCTTTTTTGGTTTCAGAAAAGTTGTACAGGAAATATTCTCGGAATTGAACGAAACAGAAGGGAAAGTTCCTATTTTACCGAAACGAAGACGGAGTCCAGAGGAGAGCCAGAGGGGCGCCACAGGGCGGCCACGGCAGTCATGTTGGAATGTAGACTCGAGATCCTACCACATACTTCTTCTCAGAAAATCCTGCACGTTTGAATATGCAGCCCCACGAATGGAGGTCAAATGATGTACTGGCAAATGACACTTATATAGTGGCTGTTTTGGGCATGACTATCTACATGATATTTGGCAAGTGGTGTTTAGGCAAATTTGCATAAAGCTAATTTTACCCTATATTTTATTTAAAACAAAACATTTTGAAAATCTTTGAATGACATTATGAAATCACCCCATGGTTAAATCCTCCATGGGTTTTAGAATAATCACATGGTTACATCTCCCATGAGTTTTGCAAAGTTGATCAAATTTTACATACATTCAAAACACAATGATGAGATTCTTCCGTACATTCCTTGCCTAGAAAGCTCAAATTATCCGTAACCGGGGACACGGCTAAGATCTTAGGTTTAACTCTCGAGAGGTTGTGCACTTTCACCTTACGACCCACCCTTCAGAAGAATGAGACAAGATCTTTCAGAAGAAGGTTTCAACCATACTAGCATAGACTCGTACCCACTTGGCCTCAGCCACATCTTCCTGTCTATCAAACAAGTTGGACCTCACAACTTACTTAATCCCAGCAGAGCCCATAATACCATAAGGCTGCACTGGAAGCTAACTAAGACATGGACGACATATTAATCTCTTTAATCCTGGGTGGCCATCCACAAGTGAAACTCATAGGCTTAAAGCCATTAAAGATAATAAACCCCCGCACGATCCCCTGGTGAAAACCAGAGGTGCAGTCTAGGGCAACCACTATTCAAATGCGCACTCTCAGGTACCCACCTGCCACTGGTTTCTCCATGGTCGGAGCCCTGAGCAGCCGCCCACCACACAACCAATCCACCCAGGTGATTCATTAAGGTTGTTAATTTTAATTCTCAATACTCACAATCCAGAATAATCAAAACAGCAGTGGCATTTTGTTATTGCTAGGCATACTAAAAATACTAGCAATGGTTCAAGGGTGGCTACACACTACTAGGATCTAAGCATAGCATAATACTTTTCTTTTGAAAACAAAATCCTACCATGCATACTAGTTTCAAAACACTAATGCATAATATAAAATAGATAGGATTTGAATGTCACTTGCCTTTTTGGTAGTCGAAGCGCGTTCACTTCTCTTAATCAAAATACGTGCCTTTCCGTACGAACTATAATATAAAATATAGCACAACATAAACACACCATGAGGTTTAGTCATCGGTTAAAGAAGATATGGCATGAGGTTTGACTTGCAAGATATGAATTGGAGATATTGATTGGATGGATCAAATACTTGAAAAAGGAAATGATTATCTAAGTCAAGTGCTTAGAAGAAAAATGATTGATAAGAACCTATGGTCAATTGTTGTTTGCTACTCAAGAATGGGAAATTGAAATGATCCATGTGATAATATCACATGAGTCTGAAATGACGCAACTCAAAATATTATTTAGTAAAGTGTGAAAACACTTACTAAGAAAGTATGAGTTGCACATAGGCTTGGGTATAAACAAATGATATATAGAATTACTCAATTTACTTATTTGTAGGTTGAATAGTTTAAACTAAGTCAAAGGAGTGAATGGTAATGAATTTTGATAGACACGACATTAGTTCAAGGTAAAGTGTCTAGTGGTATTGGTGTGTTCTGTGATATGTGCAATAATAATAAAGTTTCCTGGACATTTAATTTGGTTTAGAAAACATTAATTGAGTATCTACTTAACATATACAACCTTATTAATTAGCTACCGCAAGCATTAAATGTAGTAAAAATTTAAACTTGACTTCCCTGGATAGGTTACAGTAACACAAGAGTAGAGCAATTGGAATTATTCGAAAATAATTTATAGAATTTGAATTATCATTAAATTACTGATTTGAATAGATTTTACTAAAGCAAGTTTGTGCACGTATCAAAGTTGTAAAATTTTTATTCCATGTTGTAGTAAATGATCTGAGGATTCCAGAAAGTACAAAAACGTAAGATTTGGCCTAGTAGATTATTTTATACAAATTTTATAGTATGAAAGGCTTAATTTAACTATTTGAATTATGACGCAAAATCTAACACAAAACCTATACAGTATTATTGCATAAAGTTGTTGTACAGGTTAAGAGCTTTCCAAAACTATAAAATTTGCAAAATTTGGCCCAGTGGTTGATTTTATAATGAATTTCTAAGTTGGACACATAATCTGACATTTAAGATTTAAATTTAAAACGAGTTTGACCGAGTTTGACTGAAACGCTGACTGGACTGCTGACTGTACCGCTGACTGTATTGTTGACTGTACCGCTAACTGTACTGCTGACTGTAGTTTGACTTTGACCAGACCGAGTTGACTGTGCTGATGTCATGATGATGTCATAAAGGTTGACAGAAAAATTTACTCAGATGGAAAAACTTTGTACATCAAAGTTGTATAGTATTAATAGATCTATCTAACGTACAAATTACTTTTCACAACGAAATAATGAGTTTGACAAGATCTGAGTTATACCTTATAAGATCTGAATTTTGTAATACGTATTTCTCTCCTTGCTCGGTGAACGAAACAAGGTGAGACTCGCGGCAATTGAAAGATCTTGACAATAGGAAGAACTTCCGTGTTGAAGTCATGACGATTCGAGATAGTTTTGAAACTCGATTTGGCTCCGGTTGACTCGAAATAGATCTGTAGATGAGCAATAAATCCGTATGTCAAATCGAAAAACTTTCAACATGAAAATTGTAGAGCATGATCAGATCTAAATACTCACCAAAGGAATTTGGATTTCGTGGAACGAGCACGAACTAATTGAAGATTCCCTTTGTCAGACCTGACGCCTTGCGATGCGAAATTGTCCGTGTATGGTAGATGAAAAGAGATGAGATTGGTCGGGATTGAAAGATCTCGACGAGATCTACAACTTTCGTGTAGAGCCCGAAGCGATTTGAGGTAGTTTAGGTGGTCAAAACAACGAGTTAAGATTCGTTGATCTAGGATTTCGAGAGGAGGAAAGAGAAAACGAAATTGCGACGTGGTGGTGGCTTTTTATAGGCCACTAGTTGAATGCCCGTGCGTTGCTACGGCTCTCACCTGCTACATATTTAGACATAAGGCATGCTAATATTCCAACTTTTATATTTCACAATACATATTGTATTTCTTGTAGAGTAACTTCTTAGCCATATTGTGCAACAGCGTGTTTTCTTGTAGAATAACTTCTTTACCAGATTGTGCAACAACCACATAATACGCAATAATTTTTGCTCATAGCCAACCCTTATATAGAGTACAAGACAAACATACTGTATTTCCTCCTAAAAGTTACATCTCCATAGATGATCATCACCTACAAAATAGGAATTAATTATTTAGTCATATATCACGCCTCCGTTAAAATGTACTAAATCTTGGAAAAAAGCAAACACTCAATTCACACAAAGAATTTTCATAGTTTAAGGAAACAGGTAGCCAAATTGTCATGCTCTAAGATATGCACTTATGTAGTTGCGATGTGTAAGTAATACACGAGGAAGTAAATTGTAATGATCTTTTCATTGAAATTATTTTCAAGATAACATCAAAAAGGATTGCTGGTTCTAACGGTTTGTTTTGGTAGCCATATATTTTTATAGGGAATATCCATACAAAAAAATCAGTCACAGTGACAGCTATAGTCCAGCCAAAAATAGTCTCGAAAGCTATAAACAAACGCATATAAACATCACTTTTCACAAACCTTACACAATATAAACAAAGGAACATCGTCCTTAAAGCTCCGCATTTACAAGATCTTTGCCCCAATAGTCCACTGCCGATGTTGGTCGGCGTAAATCACTCATGAGAATCACCTGGGCGCTCTCAATCCTATCTCCACCCACAATATCATTTTCCAATTATTGGGGTGGAGGAGTTCAATATTCGGACACAGGATGGGAGGATAGAGGCGAAGGAAGGCGAACTGATCAATTGATATCCTATCCAATGGTGGAGTTCCTTGCCATCAGCTCTCAACTGTGAATCATCACTTAGTAAAATTGAGAACTTTTATACACTTAACTTCTTCAATAATGAAAAAATGATATTGCAACGTAGATCATATCGCACAATCAGTTCCACCAAAACGCACTCTGCAATCACCTTCACGCAATGGTAAAATCAATTGACAACACAAAATTGCCGCGATTCTCCTTTTTAAAGAAAGATAACTTCCATGTGTAAATAAGGTTTATTCACATATAAAGTGACATCAACAAATGCTTTTAAAAACCTCTAGTAATATAGGTAAACCTCCACATAACCAATCAACTGAACCAAATAATTCATCTATAAAGCTATATGTTTTGGTCATGTACACCAATTAAGGTATTTGAAGGTTGAATTGCGTCAACAAAATTGCCTTGCAAATTTATAAGATTATGTACTGAATTCAAACATATTTCAAAAGACATGTAAAATCTGATTAAAAAATTACCTTGATGGAGTTAATGAAGCGCATTTCCGGAAGAAAAAATTAATTGAGAAAATTGTATGTTCCAACTCAGCTTTGTCTAACTGCCTATCTTGCGGATACCCGCCTTGATGCTTTTCAGTACTTCCAATATTTATCATGATGTTCTTCTTCATATGGGGAATGCCAACATAAGTACACTTTAAGCACCAAACAAGATGTCAAGAAAATAACCAACCAAGATGATGTAGCTCCACATGAAGTTAACTCCAGTCGAATCTTAGTGGTTAGAGAAACAAAACAATACTGAATCCAGAAATGCAACAGAAATAACTCACCTGAATAAATCATGTTTAAAACACCATGAAATATACCATGTTTAAAATAAGCTCTATTATTTCGCAAGATAATTAAATGGGGAGATGAATAATAGCTTCAGCTCAAACACAGAAATCAAATGTTTTATATTGCCATGTCATATCTCATTATAACGCAAAGTTAGCTAGAGAAAACATGCATTAGGTATTGTATGAGCCATACTTCATGCTACATGGATGATATGATTCAGCAATGATATGCTACATGCCGGGTGTAATTTCTTGTTAACGTAATAAAGCGCTCATTATCGGAAAAAAAATGATTCGGCAATGATGAACTGAATGAAGCTGTAATGAATAACTTGTATACTACATGGAACATGAAACTGCAAGATGTCGATTAGGTATTAAAACACATTCCCACAAGTAAAAGGATCTTGTGCTTATCGGATATGTCCGACCTACTACTCCGGTCTCCCGTGCCACATCCTCTGGTGACTCGGGTCCAACTTAGCTTCCCCCACCCCTGCTTCAGTTGGCCCTTACCCTGGTGGTGGTGGGCGTCATTGCCAAAGTTGATGGGGCAGATCCTCTAGTTGTTGCGCGAGATGGAGCCCGGATGCCAGGGCGGCGGCACTCGGCCTGATATGCAATCTCAATGAACTCAACTGTAAAATATAAGAAGCCGACACATAACTTTCACTTTGCAAAATATTACTATTTTTTGAAAGAATATGAATACATATACGAACATAACTGAACATGAATGGATAAGATTGGATCATTGCTCTCTGTAGGCTTACTGAATGAACACCCGAGGCCTTTTCCCCAAACCACATCATGCTTTCCCATTCTCTATTCTCCTTCCCTCCACTGACACCATTTGCTTAGCTCCTATAGTTCATGTGGCAGCCTTGGTGCACCGCAGCTGCTCTACCAGTTCATACTTTCCTGCAGATAGTTGGCATCATGGCATGTGTGGCACGTCACTTAAGTATCTTGAGTGAATGCAGTTCCTAGAACCAGATAGATTGTGTTACCAAGTAGCCGTTAAAAAAATCATCTTCCAGGTTAATGGAGGAAATGAACTTTCCACCGATTTCATCAATCCGACACGGAAGACCACAGAAGAATCACCACCGATCAGTTCTTTGTAAAACAACTAAAGTAAGAAATAATAATTAGTAAATAAAACGATTAACAATGCAAAAAAAGGAAAGGAGGCCCAGCTACCTTCTTAGAGGTCTCGATGCAGTTCTTGGAGGTGGTGGTGTGACCCTGGGGTTGGCTGCACCTATCGCGCCTCTCGCCGATCAGCTGCACCCGCATCTTGAGGATAGAGATCCTGGAGGCAGTGTCGCAGTGAGACCGCCAAGGCGCCAAGTGAGGATCTCATATATGCCGCTGATAAGGAAGTAGCAGCGTGTGCCAGCGGAGGAGGACTGCATGGTGGATAACTCGTCGTTACTGTGGAGACTCCGTGATCATGGAGGGGAGGTCGCCCAGTCCTTGAAGGCAAGGCCCCGGCGGCTGAGGGGCCCGCGTTTGTGGGAGTAGGGATGGTGGCGGGGACGTCGAGGTGACGTCTATATTATTTGTTCCACCCTGCTAAGGCGGTCCTTTTTTAGGGACGTATCAAGATTGATTGACCAGAGAGATAGAAGTTGCTGATTAAGATCGAGAGAAATTGGTGGCAGGTCTTGATTGCTTTACATGTGTTACCGATTTATTGTCTCGTGATTGATTCTGGCGATTCAGCCATCCCTTGATTGTAGTGGTTCTACGGTTAATACTCATTGGTTACTTAATTTTAGGAATTTCATGATTAATACTCCTGTGTACTTCCTTATGTGGCATGATGATTTTTGGAAATTGCTTGGCGCTTAAGAGATTTTGATGCGGGTAGATTGCACAGACGGCTAGATATCAAGCGGGCGGTGTTTAATACAATTCGACGGTCAAGATGTCTCCAATCTTTGACATCAAACATTTTTGACGACGTACCAACTCACATATAATAGTAAAGATAATAGTAAAGATTAAGAGATTTTGATGCGGGTAGATTGCACAGACGGCTAGATATCAAGCGGGCGGTGTTTAATACAATTCGATGGTCAAGATGTCTCCAATCTTTGACATCAAACATTTTTGACGACGTACCAACTCACATATAATAGTAAAGATCACTTATGTTCAAATATGACTGGCTATATCAGAACATAGCTTGTGACCTTGGCAAGACAAAGAAAAATAAGACATCTTCAGTAGAAGTCAGTAGTAAGAAAATATTTGCATAGGTCGTAGCATGTTTTCATTCACCTCAGTGACAATGCACTCGCCTACGTTTGGAAAGGTCCAACAATATGAACAATTAAATCCAAACCTTGGAAATGTTCAAAAGTTCAAATCTTTAGTTATGTTTAGCACGGCCATGGAGGAAAATTACGCAATAGTATCAACTGTACACAACAAAATGAGGGTTCTATTATAATCTCGATTACTGGCCCTGTAGCACTTCCTCCAATATCGTTTTGTTGCCAGTACAATTTCCACAAACACAGATTGGTGACTGAGTTTAGATGACAAAGATTCACCTTTCTTCCTGCAGCACTTCAGTTTGGCAAGTCTGCATTACCAAAACAGTACATCCATCAAATTAACAAGAGAAACATTCCCAACTCACCTCCACACCAATTCAAAGGAAATTAATGCATTCACATAGCTTTGAGGTGTGCTTTTCTGAAAAGAAAATGAAGTTGAGTTATAACACAATTTAAAAAATTAAAATAACTGGTAGAGACATGTGACAAAATTCTTGAAATGTTCATAACAGTTGTACTATGAATAACAATACAAAAAGAACTAAATACCTGGATAACATTTATTGGAAAGATAAATAATTGTTTACTTCAAATTGAATTAGCTCTTCGAGGCTACAAAAACATAGAAACTGGTATAGCTCTAGCAACTACAAAGAATAGTCCAAGCAACCAAAATTGATAAGTTCAAGACCACTTACTCGCTTGTGATGGAAGATACAACTCTGAAACGCACATCTGCAGTTTCCTTATGTCATTGAATATTTGCCTGTCTCAACTTTGGTCAGATGACCGATGCAGTGCCGACCAACAGGGCTCGCAGAAACATTGAGCATTAGCTGCTGCTCCTCCTGAACCATAGTTTCAAATTCCAACAATGATAAATCTGAATTCGAAGCTAAATATCCAGTTTCAGCATGTCAGTGAGTTACCTGATTCTTATGGTACCAAACCAAAGATATGGTCTCACTTTGCAGATATAAATAAAAACTTTACTACCGAACAATGTTTTTTTATAGGTGCTCATGAGGATTGAGGGGTCAGAGGATCAGGTTTCATTGCGATCACAACAAGGTAAAACATGCAGTGTTAAGAGCTAAATAGAATTCAGCATACGAAGTTGCCCGGTAGTTAAACACTAAATCCAGGTTCAGTTTTACAGATTTCTTTGATCTGAATTGGCAACAACGCAAGCTTATCTCTACTACTTCTCTACTACTTAAAAAGACTAAACGTAATCCCTATTCTCCCCACAGTTTCGTCCGTTTCGTCGTCCCTCCGTCCCACCAAAGCATCCATCCCAGACGTACAAGGAATCCAGCAATCAATCAGCTATCAGCCGAGACGTACAAGGAAAAAAATCAGCCCAGACATACAAGGAAACCAATCAGCCCAGACGTACAAGGAAACCAATTAGCCCAGACGTATCCCTATGAATCAGCTGGGCGGGATCAGCGCAGACGTATCAGCCGAGACTTACGCTGCCATCTCTTCTCCGACGCCTGCCGTCCGGCAACCACCTCGCCGCCCAGTGGTTGCCAACACCGACGCCCCGAGGTCTGCCGCCTCGTCGACGCCCCGTGATAACACTGGTTGCCAACACCGACGCCCCGAGGTCTGCCGCCTCGTCGACGCCCCGTGATAACACTGGTTGCCAACACCGACGCCCCGAGGTCTGCCGCCTCGCCGACGCCCCGTGATCTGCCTCATTGGTCTGCCGCCTCTTCTTTGACGCCCAGGTTGGCTCTCCAACCAGTCGAAGACATCGCCTCTTCTTATCCTTCATCTTCATGCTGCATGCAAAAATCAGTTCTGTATAGAGCTGTGGCACTGCCTACATTCATGAGAGCAAACTTGCACATGTAGATTTTAAAAATTAGAAATCAATTGCTACATGCTATTAGTCTGAAAAATAAACATACATTCAAATTCAGTATACAAGGAATCCACTTGTGGCCCAGCAAACATCGCAGACCCATCCACTTGTGCCACTACTTGATTGGTGATAACCACAGAAACTCCAAACTGCAGCAACAAGCAATTATTCAACAGGGGTAACTGTAACTCAACACTTTTGCGTAAAACAATACAAGCCCAAGTTGGAAAAAATTATTCAACAGTTACTTTAAAAGCACTTGAGCCAACTATCTAGCATGAACTTAGTGTACTTTGAACGAGTAACGAATTAACAATGCCTTGATTTTTTAGAAAATAAAAAGTGTTTCTTGTCTTTGCAAAAAATATGGTTGTAATTAAAATTTGACCACATTATTTTTGACAAGTATTACTGCTTTTGTGTGTGCAGTCTGAGAATTTATAAATACATCAAGGTTTAGATTCTACTGTTAAGTGTCATCACCTTATAGTATCATGCCGAAATGAAAAGTAAATGCTTGGATGTGAAAAATGTTATAATAATTACTCACGGCTAATGGTGTGTTTTTCTTAGAGCAGTGATAGTCGAGGCCAAGCTGCAATAAATATCTGCCTCTATGCTTTTCACACTGAAAAAATGGGAATGGAATAATACTCATGTTTCAGAGGGGCAACATCAAACATGTATGACGGGCAGAAAACATATTCTTCTTCTATGCAGGGAGGCAGAAAATAGACTGTTGCCCGCTGAACTTGTGCATTGGCATGTAGTATTTGAGAAGGCAGGAAAGCATGTTCAATGTCTGGCGTTGATCCAGTGATTACTTCAAATAAAGTTTCAATTGTCATACCTGGTGTTTGGTTATCATTCAGTGAGTGGTTATCATTTAGCATTTGCCTGGGGGTGCAAATTTCATAAGCCATCATTAGATCTTGACATTCAATAACAAGTGAAACCAACCATTTCTTAGTGGTTAAAGCGCATTATTTTACCTGCTCAGTCGTTTCATATGAGCCATCATGAAATTGTTTACGAGACAATGCTCCCAGTGATGTAAAAAATGACTGAACTTGCCAAACAAATAGTTAAGTGTTAGAAGGCAACAACTGAATATCACTTTTCAACAATTTTGCACAGACGCACAACAATTTTGGTGGTGCAAATTTTATAGACTCTCACATCAGAGCTCAATAAGTTTTCCCATGTCTGGTATCTCATGCAAAAAGGCACATGCATGTTTTTAAAATTCAAAGTACTCTAACTTCTGTAAATAAAGATTGTAGGAGACATCAACTGAACGGCTTGGGGGTGGCTTGAGTAGTGTAGATAGACAGAGGCTATTTGTCTGAAGAATACACAATAGACAGAGGCTATTTGTCTGAAAAATAAACATGATGTGTAAGCAGAACTAAATACAAGTAGCATTTGAAAAACATAGAAGGTGCCAATAGAGATATGCGTGAACTCTGTGAGTATAAACCATCAGTAGTATAAGCTCCATGTTGTAACTATCGCATTTCAATGTACAAAGAAATATGAGTCACACAAGGGTGGTCAAATTTAGAATTTCATTTTAAAATGGCAAGATTTCCAAGACATAGACGCAGTAATACCTTCTTGGCACCAGAGTAACAATTAACAACAGTCCATGATACCGAGTTTCTTCCTTTTAATCCATGGAGAGTCTTAAATAGCCCGTTATTGATCAGACACAGCTTTTATAGTTATTCTAGATTTGAGATGGAAGTAAAATAGTAAACAATGTAGTAAACTATATTTTCTTCAACTTGAAAGGGACAGACCTCATGGAAGCTGCCTCCAGCAAAAGTCTGGACTGACGATCAGTATTATAAGCTCTTGCATAAGCCACATTCTCTAATACATCAGCATCATTTAATCCAAACCTAAAATACAGTATTCACTTGTTTAGTAATCAATTTCATGTTAGCACAAAGTAAACGCTGCATACAAGGTGAGACCTGTCTGCTATCTGGAGGAGCCTCTGTGGTCTGAATGTCCCCTCTTCATCAATGTACAGAGCCTTTCCTTCACCACCACCTTGGTCCAATGGAAGCTGAAATATATCACATTAACATATCATGAGAATATTAATCAAATGGAAGCAGACTAAGAATATTAATCAAGTGGAAGTAGAGTAAGAATATTAATCAACTGAAGCAGACTAAGAACTAACATCAATGTAGAGAATATTAATCAAGTGGAAGTAGAGTAAGAATATTAATCAACTGAAGCAGACTAAGAACTAACATCAATGTAGAGAATATTAATCAAGTGGAAGTAGAGTAAGAATATTAATCAACTGAAGCAGACTAAGAACTAAGAACTATCACTGCTGTAAATCACCAAAAATTGCGATGACACTATAAACATATGGGCACATATAAGTTTCTTTCTTTTTAAAAGGAAAGCGTTCATCTTTCTCTGACAAGAAAATACACAACTGACAGATCTTAATACACTGGACGTGTACGATCTTTCCAAATTTAAGTAGCTGCACGCAGTATACGATCCCTGGTTTTGCTCAATTTGGAGGCTGCGACCACAGCTGCACGTATGCATCAGACATTGCTATTGCCTTTAGTTCTTCAGAGAGACAGAGCGCCGGCCTGGCAGAGGAGCGGCACGAGCTGACCACCTAGGTGCAGCGACATGGCCCGGTCTCGTGGGGCTGACGAGAGTGCTGCCGATGAAGATGGTCGGCACGGGCGGGCTCCGGCCGACCATGTCTGCGAGCACCCTCTCGACGTCCTTCCCGCCAGGGTCCTTGTCCAGCTCGTGCACTGTCCAGCTCGTGCACAGCTGCGGAAACAGGCAAGCGGCACCGGTGGAGGCCTGCAGCGATGCAGGGGTGCAGCGGAGGCGGCGCTCGGGGGGACTCCATGCAGCGATACACGATATCCAGTTATGCACACACATGGGTTTGAATAGAGAGAAGACACACGGGGGCTCACCTTGAGAAAATCCGTGAGCGAACGGACCTGCCATGCGTCCTCTCCCTTCCCTTTGCCCTTGGGCGGCGCCTCGTCGGTGCCCGCGAACTCGAGGAGCAGCCGCTGGGCGACGAGCGCGGCGTCGGCGGGGAGGAGCGGCGGGGGGGTGGCGGCGAGGAAGGCGCGGGCGAGCGGCGCGGAGGCGGGGTCCGCGACGTCGAGCGCGGCGAGGAGCGCGCCCGAGAGGGCGGACGAGAGGACGGGGGAGGGCGGCGCGGAGGCGAGGAGCGGGAGAAGCTTGGAGAGGAAGGACGCGAGGCGGCAGCGCGAGCCAAGCCGGGGGGCGGCGGCGGCAGGGCGAGTGAAATTGGGGGATGGACGGGGAAGTTGAGAGGTGGAAGAAAGAAGGGGATTTGTTTTTTTTCCCCTCTTTACTTGGTATTTCTATGATTTGCCCTCAATTACTTTGTAATAGATTTTTTTGCCCCTCTTTACTTGACGCTTTAACAATTTTCCCTTTCCGAATTGTTTTGTTTTATTTGAAGATCAGGCTAAGAACCCTAGACCAATATATCGCGATCTAAATGTTCTTGTAATTCGTCCTCTTTTGCTCAGCCATGGCGGCGCCGCCAATGTCAGAACTTGTCTCAGGCCCTCCGGCCATTGTGGAGCGGTGCTTCGGTGACGCCGACGACATGCAGCGCAACTCCTCCACGCGACGCGACACGACAACACATCCGTAACAAGCACTTGTGCAGGAAGAGCACACTGCCGCCGCCACCCTCCCGCGTGGCGCCGCCTTCCCCAACCTTCGCAAGCTCGTCCGCGGTTGCGCGCGATAGAACAGAAGGTGGTCAGGAGGAGAGTAGGGAGTCACGCTGGAGGAGAGCGGGGAAAGGATTTGGGCCGAGCAGCACAACGTTTGGGGAAGAAACGTCGGTTCCACGCGGGTGGCGCTGCTCGATTTAGGAGATTGGGACGGGAAGGCATGGATGGTGGGCGGAGTGGAGTGGGGCCGCGTCGGAGGAGGGGGAGAAGGCGGACGATCTGGGAAGTGGAGGGGAGGGTAGCGAGTGGTGTAGTTGGCCGGCGACGGGGTCGTGTGGCACAACGCCGGCGCCATGGAAGAAAGCAGTTGTGTAGGTCGCGTGAAGTATTTCCTGAGAGTCAGATACCTAGATGGGATAAGGGGCAAAGGTGACCTTTCACGTGGGGCTAATCAGCCAGAGGGCAAATTGTTGAAGTACTAAGTATAGAGGGGCAAAAAATAAAATTCCCCGAGAAAGAAAGAGATATACTCCAGTTTCACTCGTGCTGTCTCTGCGTATGTGTACGTATCTGAGTTGAATCTTGCTATCTCTAGCTCAGTACCACTGCGTAGGTCACTTCTAATTTAATTCATAAAAAATATCACTTCTAACTTTTGGTGGGTGCTCTTGGGCATGTGAGCAGCAAATATACTGCTAGAGATATTGTGGTCGGACTTTTAAGTGTATTTTAACGGTGAGAGAGAATTATATATTTTTTATTCCATATGCATGCTTGTATGACTTTATTTAATTTTTCTATTTCATATATGTTTTTCTTTTTTAGATAATAGCCGGGATGGACACTGATATTGTTGCTGCTCCGAAAGAATCCAACGAGATAGACTCTGATGCGATATGCACGGTGGGTGGTATACTACGTTGCACTTTTAATTTTTTCGCATGAACTATACATGTTAATGTGAAATATTGTTGTGCAGAATGTTTTTGAACTCAAGAAGAATTTTTTGGTACACTTGCTCAAGTACAGTAAAAATGAAGCGGAAGAAATTATTCCTAGCATTGTACGATAGTATTTAAGGAGCATCGAGGTGTAGATTCTTTAATGTATAAACGGTTAGTCGAGTACTTATTTATTTTTTATAAACGATGTCAATTATTATAATGTTCTTAAAGCAATGTAGTTGTATTATGACAATGATATCTTGTTATTGTGTTCGATATTATCATGCTATAGCACATTATAATATTTCTGATTTGATTGGAATTTGAATTTTCATACTAAGTTTCAAATTATATATGTGCATTGAAAAATGAAATTTGAATACCCGTGGCAATGCACGGGCATTTCTACTAGTATATTAAGCATAGATAGAATAACCAGGAGACTCGCAGATATTTCAGTACCTTGAATCTTTGCATCCTATCGTCCAGGACTGTGTGGCCGACGTGTTCAACACAGAGGGCTAGTGAGCATGTCACAGTCGCTCGTTGTGGCTGGCGTGCAGCACGGAGGTGGCGGCATCACGCGTGGTGCCCGACAGTGCGGCAGCGGGGGACACTGACTCGCGTGGGTGGCATGTAGTGTGGCGGCACGGGCATGCTGGTCGTGTTGGGACTGTGGAGATAGGTCGATGGAAAAGATGGGCCTCGAAGTTAGGAACGCGTAGAAACAAATGGATCTGAAATCGAAATTATGTAGCTCAAAAAAAGTTGATTTAAGTGGAGACTAGCAAAAGTGCCCGTGCGTTGCACCGGGAGAGGAACACGAATGATGCCGAACGGCGAAGTGGATCTTGTGGGCGGCGGCAGTAGATTCTGGTCGGCTATCCATCTCTAACGTTTTGTCCCCCGAAGTCTTTGATTGCCGCTGACGCGTCGCCAACAGAGATCGAGGGGAAACAACGATGAGTGGAGATCTAACCAATTTATCGGATATCCCCAAAGGGACGATCTGACCGGTTTATGTAGAAGTAGAACTTTGTAAATCCGTGGGGCCGTAGCAACTCCAAATGTTAAGCCCTATATAATTAAGTAAAACAAATATATTTGTTATTAATAGCGAATATGTCCTTAAGTTGCTACTGGTTGATATATCGAGCCTCACCTACCAACCAGCGCCTCCCCACCGTCCACCTCGGGGACCCACCGACATCTATTTTGCCACAACAATTATGTTTATATTTTGATGGATTAATCTCAAACTTAATTTAAAGGCGGCAGCTTCTCTTTACTCGTTATATTGCTTGGTGTTGAATAATTTTCCCATGAGACTTTTTTCTCTTTACCATCTCCGAACTCTTAAAATTGATTTAATTCCACAATTAATGTTCAGCGTGTTTTGAAGCCAACTTTAATACTTCATCATGTGCAACTTGTATTTGTTTCGACCACACAAAAGACAGGCTCTATCGAGCCATGTCGCCTCCAGTGCCCACTTTGCATGATTTTTCGCTGACGATTTTAGTTAGACCTCTCGTGTAGCTTGTGGCCCATTGATACGAAGCAGACCCCCCGGCCTAGGAGCGATCAGCGACCTTACGAGAAACCAAGCGACGACCGAACCGTTTTTCACTTAAGCGGTGGTAGGGTTTGTAATATACGTGTCAACTATTTTTCCTCCATCGTCCACAAGCGCATGGCTCCCCCATGTTCCTATTCACCGTCCTTCGGATCCGGCTCCTTTTCTTGCTCAACGATGATGCCCTTTCCGCCCTCTTCATTTTTCTCCAAGGTGCTTCCTTTCTCTCGCATTTATGCTGGTGCTTTCTTTTATTGGGGCCCGACGTCTTTGTAACTCGGTGAAGCACTTTCCGTATTATATGATGTCATTGAGAAGAAAATATTAAGTATTGCTATGATTGCACTTAGAGAATTAATTTACATTCAACAAAAAAAAGTACTGAGAAGAATTTACGTACTGGCTAATTTTGGGGCCTTTTTCTCAGTCATGAACGGATGATGTTGGGCTGCTCGGCTGAGCCTTTTTTCCTTCGCAGTTCATCATATTTCTGGTTCGTTATACTCCGTAGTAAATTCTCTCCGAGCCCATGGAATCCTGCCGCCGCTGCTGCCGCTTCTCTCGCATGGCATCCTCCATCTCTCGCCACAGCCACACCCTTTCCGTCAGCAAGCCCATAATCCATCCCGATTTGCTGCTCTTCGGAGCAACTCTCGCCACATCCTTTCCGTCCCGTCCAGCAAGCCATAATCCATCCCGATTTGCTGCTTCGTTTTTAATTTCCGACTCACCTTGTGACAAGGCAATTTGCATACGTATATAAACCGGTGGTACTTGCTGCAAGAACGCAAGGTGGGACTAAAACGTGAGTCTAATTCGTACGAATAGAACCTAGCTTGGTTATTTTGCAAATCAACGGAGTAAATTGTACAGGAGGTGTAAGGTTCTGGGCCGGTGCGTGAAGTGGGCCTTATTTTTGTGGTTCACTCTCCATCCGTTTTTTCCCTCTGGCCAGAAGAAGGCGATCAGATCTAGCTTAGATCGGGCAGGCGTTTCAGCGATCGGAACCGTTTCTTACGGATATAAATTTTTCGAACTGTTTACTTATGGGTGGCAGAGCTGGTAGTATTTATGTTTGTGGGAGAGCAAAACGGTCCAAAAAAAAGCGTTGACGAAACTTTTTGGCAGAAACCTTAGCTTCGGCGCACCCAAATTTTGGCCCAAAGTTGACTATCGCTACCGCCATGCATGGGACCAATGGGTGCTGAAAATTATTCTGCATCGGTTCTCCGGCAGCCGAAGCACCATGGGAGGGAGGACAGGCCGGGCACGGGGACCTCGAGGTCTGCGTGTACATCGTGGTGGTGCTGCGGTCAGAAGGTTTGGTTGCCGTCGCTCGCCACCCATCACGAGCAGCCCGTCGCCCACCTCTCTGCCGCCTGATATGTTTCCTATCCCCAAGTGAACGAGTCGTGAGTGCAGCCCTATCTTCCTATCCGGACGTGACATACCAGAATATTGAACCGTTTATTTCGACTTGCCGGTGGTAGTGTGTGTAATTTTGTCCAAATCTATAGGCGATTTTAGTCCAAAGGAAAAATGGCAAAATGGGCAAAACCCTTTTTTATTGCTAAAATTATCCCCTCTTCTGTTTGAAGTGTAAACCCTTTTTTACTTTGTATTTGGTCAAAAAAGTTTCAGTTAAACAAAATAAAAAGAAAAAGGCTATTTAGTATCCCATGTTTGTTTCCTACGGCACATTCTAGCGCCGACATAGCACTCGCTCAGCCCGACGCACATCTCCTGTCTCCTCACCACCCCAAATCTCTGCCACCGCCTATAGGAACCTCGCGTGCTCGCCGTCCCGAGCCGCTCTTTTCGGCACCTAGTAGCACCATCGTCGACCACCACCGAGTTCCTGTTGTCGCTCTCCGCTTGCTCCACTCGCATTTGAGTGCTCGCCTCTTTTCCTCCGGTAATCCTACTTCTTGCGGAAGAACCCCTATGTGATTCTGGTACATATTTAGTTTAGATACAGCAGGTAGCACCCTCTCCTTTAATTCATGTAGGCAACATATTTCGTCAGACCAATCAATGGTGCTAGTTGTTGATTCCCCTTAGTGATATTTCAGGCAAAATCAAATGTATATAAATCGGCGGGATACATTCTAAGGAAACGATGTGGGACTATTATCGAAGCTATGTTTTCCTCTCGATGGATTCCAACCAACAGAGAATAGAGAAGCCCATGAGAAAAGCCCAGGCCGTGCATGGGTAAGAAAAAATCCCCAATCTATTTTTTCTTCTTGTGATACCACGGACTACTGCAACGCCATATTCGAGCTCGAGTAGCATCCTTGCCTACTACCGCATCGTCGGCTATGTCTCAACCGTCGACCTCTCCGCCGCCCTACCGGCCACCCACATCGCTTCACTCGCACATAATTTGTTAGTACTATTTTTTTTGAAATAAACGAGAGCTGCATTAAGTCAACACGGTTACAGACCAAATTATAGGAAGGACCTCGAGAAAACATGAAATAATGGACCAGTCCTTTGAGTTTGCATACATGACCCTAGCGTAGAAACTGAAAACGCGATCAGGTCCCTGATCGTCGCCGGGGAAGGGACTCCGCCATCGACTGCCTTCCACGCCGCCGGGGAACAAGCCACTTGGTGTTAGTACTAATTTCATCAGTATTGCCCAAATCAATCCTCACTGAATCAGCACTAATTCATTAACTGAATCTCTCGTGCGCAAAACTCATTAATACAGTTCCTCATCATCTCATACAGATCCATTCAACAATTAAATATTCATCAAATAATTGGCATGCGCCCTGGACTTGGGGCTAATGGAATCAAGGGCACCTCTCTCTTTGATTTGCTCCGTTTGGTCAACCAGCATCATGGGCAAACTCACCCAGTCGAACATGTGCGTCATCTATCTAATTAGTACTACTCCGTAATTACCAACTGTCGTATGAACGCACAGAGGGAGATTAACTGGGCGAATGCACTCGATGTCTCGATGCTTGCCTGATTTGTGGCCGCCCACGTCGCCTTCCTCTGAACATCATCTCAATTTCTCCAATCTCACTCCTTCCTCTCTCGGTGGCCATTGATGTGACCATGCTGAGCGTCTCAGCCTCCCCCCGTTTCGGTTCCCTACGCCAGAAGACCCGCAGCATCCAACCGAAAGCTTCCCTCTAGGAACGGAAGCAGCAGCTCCTGGAGGCCCGGCCATGACCGAACCAGTGAGATCCATGGTGGTGCCCCCGTGGCTCCCCATACCGAAGGACCCCCACCCACCAGCACGGCGCGTCTGTTGGCTTCTGGTGGCCGCCCGAGGCTGAAGACCTCGCTAGGTCCAAGGGCCGCCCGGCACGCCATGCACCATCTCCCTCTGCTCCATCCCCTTCGATTTGGGAGGGCGGAGGATTGGGGAAGAGTTTGGTGCGTTGTTAAAAAAAGGAGGAACAAAACGGTCTGGAGGCATTGTGTGTTATATGCGATTTGGTGGGAGGGCAAAATGGTCCCAAAAAAAGCGTTGACGAAACTTTTTGGCAGAAACCTTAGCTCTTTTATTATTAGGTATAGATAAGTTTTGCCAAAAGGAATTTGGTTCGTGGTCTGCAGAGATACGACCGACTCGGTCGTTCGGTCCGGCTGGGCTGGTCGGCTGGGTGGGCCTGGCCGGCCCAGTTCGGCTGTCCGGCCCGGCTTTTTCTTTTTATTTCCTTTTTTTTCTCTATTACTTGTTTCTTTTATAAAATGAGTTTCATAACTCCGATTTAAGTGAAACGAAATTCTACGAGTTTGTAAAACTATTTTGCTCAGCATAGGAAAATAAAAGGATTTAAATTTTATAAATTGTTATTTTATATTATTGTATTACTACTATGCCATTATGGCTATGGGTGAATAGTTTTAACATACGCATACCAAACAAGTTTATAAAAATTTGTAAAAATCCGAATAGTGTTTTAGGAAAACAAGGAACCTGTTTAAAATCCATTTGTGAAAATAAATAATAATTATACGCACTTGGTCTAATTGCTACTTTGGCAATATTTTAGAAATATAGTTTTCTATAGTTTTATTTTCTTAAATATAAATCCATTAAGGATTTGAAAACTTTGAAAATCAAAATATGTTTGATTTTGAAAATACTTGAAACCAAAAGTATTTGGAAAACAATAGTTTGGAAAATACGTTTAAATAACTCCAAAAAGTTTTAATTCTTTGTGGATTTTCAATCAAGTTCAAACAATCAAGCATTAAATTCATTTTTATTTTTCATTCCAAAATTTAGAAAATTTCGGGATGTGACAGACTACCACCCTTAAAAGGAATCTCGTACTCGAGATTTGAGAAAGGCTAGAAAGAAAAGGTTCTGGGCTCAGGTCTTCTAGAAGGTTTATACACACTATTCCTTCCTTTTCGAACATCTCAGAGGAGATTTCGGAAGTTAACTTTGGGCTTTGAAAACTTTGACACTAAACCGTATGCGGTCACACCATCAACTATATCCATTCATATGATAGTACTCCTCCCATGGATTCTATCTTTTTACGTGGGTATACTCATGGGAAACTCCTTGTGATACCTTCTCCAAAAACTATCTCATGCGGCATCCCGTGCAAATCATAATCCAAGGGTATGGCCTCTACCACCCTTAAAAGAAACTTTTGTAGGTAGTCTTAGAACTATGGTTTGGTTTAGGCTAAGCTCATCTTGGTTATTACTTGGCAATCCTAGGATATGACTTGACAACAGGTCATATTTCGAAACAGCTATGGCTTAGGGCTTCTGAGTTAAAATCGAATAGGAGAATGTTTATTCACATATAGTGAACAACATATCTCTCCAAGGTGAGTCAAAAAGGTTCATTCATAGTACGGCTTCTAATCCAAATGGTTGGTTGAACTAATTTTTGATACTGATGGGTCACTCTTTGAGTCAATCAGGAGATCAAGATGAGAAAACATCATGACATCTTTCTTCCTTTTCTTCTTGATGTCTTCGACTGTCTTCCATTACCCCTAAACCAGTGGTTGGTTCTTCAATCTCGTTATAGTCCTACGCTTGGCAGCACTTGCCTACTATAAGGGTATAATATTTATCCACCCTAAGGTTTAGGCTTATTCGCCGACATCTCTTTTGTAGGTATGTCACTCTAGATTCGCAAAGTCAATATTACGAAAGTGAATAATAAGAGTAGTAGGAAGGGTGATCAATCCATCCTGCAACCAAATCATTACTCCGTATTTGATTTATTGAATCTCGTATTCTAACACTTGGTCAACCTCACAAGTTTGATAAAAAAACTTCCATGGAGAATTGAATCAATGTTTCAATCCCCATTATTGAACTATTTTGAAAAATATTTCTATAGATTCCTAACTAGAGTTTTGCGTATCTCACACTCTATGCTTCTTCTTCTTGATAGGAACCATCTAGGTTGGTTTCACTAATGTTGTCTTCATGGCGAGTTGCCGAGAAAACATTCTCTGGGTTGGATATAGATGAGAATAGATAGAAAGGTCTAAAGAAGATTTCCTACCCAAACACATCAGATCAAAGCAAATCATCTTACAAACAACATCTAACAAGCATCAAGCAATATGTTTTAAACACAAACAAACTAGCATGGTCATACCTCAATTTGGTAAGATCAATACTTTGTTATTTTATCGTTGGTTTGCTAAAAGAGAACTAATGGTGGTCTAGTCTATTTCTATATTGGATTGGATGCATCAGGTTTCTATTCTAGTCCTTTGGCGTATCTTCGGGTGTTGTGCAGTCTGCTTCGAAGTCTTCCTTCAAGTCCTTCATTTGTCTCCCATGCAACACATCTAGCAAAGTCGAAGAATGTCACATGAAGCAGCAGACCCTCACTTCAGGCACAAGGTCATCATCTCTACTTCCTTGATGGTTTTCATAAGGTAGGTTATCTAAGGCAAGAGGAAAACAATTTTGAAGATGGAGTAGATGAGAATACAAGAGGTTTAAAATCCAAACATGTTTTTGATTTAAAATTGGAATAGACAAATTTTTCATCCTAGGGTCTTCATATTTCTAATCCAAACCTAGGGTCTCGATCCTACAGGCAACACTATGCTCTGATACCATTCTGTAGCACCCTACCTTTTAATAAAGGCAAGATACATGTGTATAGTACTATTCCCGGGATCACTGATAGCACACACATTACAAAATATAGTAATCATTGCAATAGTATCAAATTACTACATCGTTGATCCATAGGGTACAATAAAACCTTACAAATTGCATAGTCACATGGACGAGCTCAACTAAATTGTTCAGAATAAACACAGCGGAAATGTAAATCATCAATGAGCCTTCATCATCTTCATGTGCCACAGGCAGTCATGTTGGAATGTAGACTCGAGATCCTACCACATACTTCTTCTCAAAAAATCCTGCATGTTTGAATATGCAGCCCCACGAATGGAGGTCAGTACAATGATGTACTGGCAAATGACACTTATATAGTGGCTGTTTTGGGCATGACTATCTACATGATATTTGGCAAGTGGTGTTTAGGCAAATTTGCATAAAGCTAAGTTTACCCTATATTTTATTTAAAACAAAACATTTTGAAAATCTTTGAATGACATTATGAAATCTTCTTTAGATGATTACTTATTCCCTAAGTTAACATGTTCTTCAAAAGTTATTCTTTTGAAGTATTTAATAAGTAATCATCAACCATACACTATAGGACTTAAAATTGACAACTGTCTTCTACTTATTATACAACTACTATCCTTTAATGTGTATGATTGTTACTATGCATTTTACCACTTGTGTATGATACTAAGACAACCAAAACCTTAATAAGAACCTTGTTTGTGAATCACTCTAAAAGTGCAACACACCCTAAACCAATACTACCAACTCACTAATCCTAAATCATCGGGGTTAGGTCACGCTTAGAGCGACTGCATCTCATACTTATGCATTATTGCATCCTTGCCAATCTTTTAAACATCGTCCTTACCGGACGATAATGCTATTTCAGAATTTGGAGTTATTGCGTATCGAAGACCTTGTCTGCATAATCTTGCGAGTCAAGAAAGGCAAGTTCATCGCTTGCTCATGTCATTTGAGTATTTTTACCAAATTACTTGCAAAGTACTATACTTATCACTCTTGCATGAAAAGCAAAAGTACTATTTTCATAACTATGAACATGACTATGTGGTGGGCAATGGAACCATGGTATGTGTTGATATGGTGGAGGTTCCATTGCAATGGGTTTATATCCATCTAGGATTAAACAACAAATGTCGTCCAGTGATTCTTGTGCCGTAAAACTCGTGTTAACCATAAGATCTGGAGTGGGACGGAGTAGTCAATTGTACTTCCACCTCTCGTACATCGACGGATGCGCTTACCGTAGCAGTTATATCTTGCGAGAACAACCGGAGGGGTGGGGAACCTCTAAGTTGCCACGGTAGTGCGGTCTATGATGGGTTGCAATGATCGGCGAAGGTATCAGGTCGTCGAACCTGGTATTAGTCGAGGTCGGATGGTATCCAATGGATACGTTGACTGGCGAGGACCCAAGGTCGGAATTGCAACAAAGGGTGGGTGTGCGAGGTAGCGGAGGAGTATAATTTGACTAGGACCTTATACCGGGCCTCACACCACGGAAGTGTGGACGGGAAAGATCGCCCGGTTGGCAACAAGGTTAAGATCTCTTATGGGTAAAGCAACACACCTCTGCAGAGTGTAACAAATCGTGACCTGTCACTCCCTGTTCCGGGTTATGGAACTGCGAACACGACCGGAAAGGAACTCCATGAAGTTCTAGTAAACCGGTGAAGGCTGACGGACATAGTTCTTCAGAATAAAAGCAACCTTTTGAAGAAATGATTACAAAAACTTGCATTGCCTTGGACTTTCTGGTCCATGGTTATAGCTAGTGCATTAAACACCTCTTTCCTATAATGAACTTGTTGAGTACGCTCGTACTCATCCCACCCTTAAATCCCCTGCTTAGATATGGAGGCATCGAAGGAGGATCTACAGTACAACTCGAAGGCTGAGGAATCAACAACTACTTCAAGGAACAGGACCCTGTCAGAAGAGAGTCAAATACTACATACAACAAGGAGAAAACCTAGATTAGCAATAGAAGGGAACTAGCTCCCTAATCCTAGCTCCTATTTAGCTAGAATCTAGTCATATCCTCTATAGCTAGTCAAATACTCTATAAATAAAGTTCGTGATAAGATTAGATTACGAGTCTGTTGCCTACCAAAAACCCACCGGCGAGCAGCGACGGGCAACACCGTAGAGCCGGGAGGCTCCCAGGACTGCGGTGGATCCTGGTCCCTCGGGCAACGGCCCGCAATGCTCCGGCACACGTCCTAGCGTTTGCGAGGGCGTGCCACCGACCTATACCTGGTCGGGAAGGTGATGGATTGCTTCGACTAGTTTCCTGCATGGCAAACACGTAAACATTAAATACGAGCCCCGATCGGCTCTTAGGTTGCCCTGTGGATCGGCTCAAAGAGCCGATTGCCCCATGGTTCACGTTAGATTTATAATGACATGGGGATCATGCTATATCAATTATCAAGCTAAACTAATCTACGATAGTCTAGGGTTTTCACCGCATAACCGGAACATCCTACGCGTAATTGAGCCTAGCGAGATACGTAAGATGATGGAAAACCAGCCCTAAAGAGGCCTAAAAACCAACATGAAGTTGATCCCCGGAACAATCCCTCTAGGGCTTAATAAACCACACCTTACGCACCACCGGATCGTTCAACCCGTTTATAAGGCCTAACCATGCGGATATTAAACCAATCCTTGAAGAAACAAAGAGCAACTATAGCGGATTAGATCTACTAAATAAAGAACAAGCAAGATGCTGCCCTTACACCTAAGATAGGTGTAAGGGCAGCTAGATATCGAGGAGTAGCGTAGCTAAGCAAGTACATCATGAAAGCATCGACGTCAGCCCCAAAACATCTACGATAAGGGTGTTGCTCGCTATCAAAAAGGCTTCAGCACGAGCAACACCAACAACGAATAAACGAATACTGCCTAGATCGCAAGATGCGATCTAGGCAGCATGTTGCTACCCGGGAGAAACCCTCGAAACAAGGGGTGGCGATGCGCCTAGATTGATTTGTTGTGAACGTGATCTTCCTCCTTTCTCAATAACCCTAGATACATATTTATAGTCCGTAGACTTTCTAACTTGGGAATAAACCCAACCGTGTATGAGCTAAACTCTATTTCTTAATTCTAACCGACACGTAACCTACTATAATTTATAGATACACGGGCAATCTAGCCCAAACTTCTTACACAAGGCCGGTTCAGTAATATTTTCCGTGCATATCCTCTAAGCCCATTTAATCACGGCCCATCTCCAGACTTGGTTAAATTCTGGTGATAACACATGCCCCCCTGGTTTTGGCAATGATAATTTCAAAACCACTCTGTTTTTCTGCTTCGTAGGGTCACGTCGTGGCAGAGCAGAACCGTCGCAGTATCCTTCATCATGATGCCTTGCCTTCTCAACTTCTCCGCACGATTTGGCACCACTTCCTCGGAAACCGCTGTAACATTAAATCTCCACTATATCCCCATTATTTAACCGCGCCGAGCAGTTCGCCTCTTCATCCTCTTGCTCCGTACTAGCCGTCGGCAAAAAACCCCCTTCCTCTATAGCCATGTCTTCCTCCTCCTCCTCCTCTGCCTCATCGGGTCTCTCCTCCTTATCTTCTTCCTCCCGTGAGCCCACGCCGGAGTGGGACTCGCTGGCGGCGTACGACCTCCGTGCCCCGGAGAAGTGGGACATCGAGTCCCATGATTCCTCCGTCTGGTCCGAGGACGACAAGTCCTTGACCGACGGAGAAGATGACTTCCGGTTCCTCATCGACGGGAGGCTGGAGGCGGGGAGCGAGGACGACCGCTTCTCGTGGGATGACTTCACCTCCTCCGGCGAGGAGGAAGAAGAGGAGTACGACGATTCCTCCGACGAATACCCGCCGGCGAAGCGCTTCGGTGCCGGGTCGGATGGCGGCGGCGGCAGCACGACGACGAGGAGGAAGAGGCTCCCGTAGAGGGCTACGGGAGCAGCGACGAGGAGCCCGCCAGCAGCAGCGCCGGCGGTAGCGACGACGACGACGACGAGGGCAGCAACGGCCCTTAGATTAGGGACTACTAGTATAGGACTAGTAGTAGTAGTAATCGGCTTTTGTTCTTTCTTCCTTGAGCAATCGGCTCTTCTCTGTAAAAGCCCCTTTATTAATGAAGAAAATATTTCTAAGCCGATTTTGCTTCCTTATCGAATTTGCCGATTGTCAAAGCAAGTCAACGCGCCAAGAGCCGATGGCAGCGCATCGGCCTTCACCATAAAACGCGAATAAGGCCAACTTAGTTGCCTATTCAAACGGTAACCTGCAACTTATCTGAAAGAGTAGACTCAGATCCCCAAATCGCCGCTCGAACAGATCCAACTCACGGCCACGCGACCCTCAGATCTTAACCGCGCAGGCTCAACTCCGCAACGAATCCAATGGCGGAATCATCCAACGCCAACGCTACAGTCTCTGGCCTGAAGGTAATCCACACGCTCCTCGCTGTCCGAATCACAGTGCTAGAACAACAAACATCTGAATTAATGTCTTATTCCATCATTAATTTCTAGGTATCAGACATTTTGCTGCCGCATCCTTCTCTTCCAAACTCTCTTTGTCTTGGCCCTCGTTCTACCAAGAGCCCTGCCCATTTGATTTCATGCGAGGCCAACAGAATTCCCTTTGTGAACCAGAATTTAGATCTGACTTCTTGGGCCGACTGCTTACGAGCCTGGCCTAATCCTCCTGAGGATTGGGTTTCATGGTACAACAGAATCTCCAAAACTCACCAAGCCACCTGGGAAACCGCAGGAATAGCCGATGCCTTAGCTTTATCACTGTCTCCCCTTGAGAAACATGAAAACCTTCGAAAACCATCGGCTACTTTTGGTCCGATGCTTTGAATTGCTTCATGTTTGGCCATGGCCCCATGACACCAACCCTACTAGACGTGGTCATGATCACTCGGTCTAGACATTGCATCCCCCGACCCTATACGCTTTCGGGTTGCCAAAGGTCCCTTTCACACTTTCTTCCAAAACAGAGTGCACGAACTGGGGTGCTTATCTTCGGCGCCACATGAAAAACAAAGGCCCTGTAACAGAGAAAGAACACACGGCCTTCCTGAATTTCTGGTTGGAACACTTCATATTCTGTGGCCCTTCACTTGCTCCAACCAAAAACTATCTTTCCTTGGCCTATGAACTTGCCAGAGGCACTCAACTTGGCATCGGCAAACTGTTTCTTGGAGAGGTCTATAGATATCTCCAGCAGATGTCTGTTAAGCTGTTCTCCCAAAATACAGTCAAAACAGGGGGTCCCTGGTGGTTCATTCAACTATGGGCTCAGCTGTACTTCCAAAACCAGACCCCAAACTTTCCACCTTTGGCCACTTGCACCTTCCCAGATACTAATGGGAAGCAGATCCGATGCACTAGCTACGGCCAAGCTCTATATAGCCTTCCAGGCAGCAAACTGACCCTCAGGGAAGCATCAGAATGGTTCAGAACTTTTTACCAAGGCCTGGACAATCCTCTCTTCTTCCCTTATACAGAGGCTGAAAATTTTGAAAATCCAGTCTCCTTTAGGCTAGACAGCTTTGCCGATGACGCCATCACTCGGCAATTGTATTCCATCATGATCCGTCCCTGCTTCCTTCCAGTTGGCATGAGCACCTCAAACAGGATCCTCAAACCTGGTTATGAGTCTTATCAGCCGGTCGTAGCAGCCCGGCAATTTGGTCTTGGACGGTATCTCCCCATTTCTTCTCGCACCACTTGACGGAGCGAGCTGAGCTACCCGATGTCCTCACCAGTCAGAGGTGTTATACCTTCTTTGATACTCTAGCCATCCCAATTCCTCACAACCTTTCTTTCACCTCATCAACCGATGGTTTTGAGACTTGGTGGTCAATGTGGAAGACTCATGCCTTTAGGAGAGCTCTGGGACCATTGCTGAAACAACTTGATGCTGACTACGATATCCCTGCAGAACAGGTACCACTACTCACAAATTATCTTGAAGTGGCCTACAATGATTTCCTTTTATAACCTTGCTCTGTCTCCTTGCAGCAACAAGACGGTCCAGAACCTGTAGACGATGACGGCTCCCCTTTCAAATTCCTCCCACCGGCTCCGGTGGTCCTCTTCTGCAAGAGCTCACCATCTTTGAAAAAGGTTGTGATGCAGAGCCAGCCGATGACGCCAAAATCGGCTTCCAAAAGCAGAGTGTCTTCTGGGCCGCTGCCCCCGAGCCTCAATCAAGGCGAGAACAGCAGTGAGGAAGGTAGCTGCCAGGAAGACCTTGAAGCGCCAAAGCCCTACTCCAGCCCAAGGAAGTTTGCACGTAAGTTGATCCATGCCTTGGCTGATTTCATATATCCTTCTAGGCTTCTACAACATGCTTGTATTTCTTTTACAGGCCTCCACTAAAGAAAACTCCAGTGAAGATACACAGTCCAGTCGAAGGGACTCGAGCCCAGGCAATTCTGGGAAAACCACCACGCAGAGCCAGCCAGACTTGCCACCGTCGGCTTCCAAGAAAAGGTCAGCCCCTGAACCTGCTGTCTCCCAAACTCCCATCAAAGCAGGGCAAGGCAGTCTACGCACAAAGAGCCGATGCATCAGGAGAGCTCGCAAGGAACCGCACGCTTCTTCATCAAACCAGGAGATTTCGAATGTAATTCCCTCCATACTCTCCTTGGCTCATATTTCATGCTAACCCATTGTTGTTCTTATCGGCTAACCACTCCCTTTGCAGACTGATGACACCTCCAGTGGGGAAGTCGAGGAGGTACTGATGCCATCCGCCACCCTGGACCTAGCAACCTGAAAAAGCGTAGCTGACAAGGTTGCCGACTTGGCCAAGCCCTCGGCAGAAACACAGGAGCCGATCACCTCTTCATCGGTTGTTCCTCTGGTTTTAGAAGAGGTACAGTCCCTTCCCTTAGCTCTACCCTTCTCTTTGTTGTATCCTGAAGTTGTTCTTGTCGTTTTGTCAGGGTTATGATCTCTCAAGCTTGTTAACGTTCGACCCTGAATCCATCGAGCCGGCTCCTTCTAAAGCAAGTAAGGATTCATGACCTAGTGCTACACATGGTCAACTCCAGCATCTCAAGGCCCTGCTCTCCTCCTCGATTGAGGCATTGGTTGAAGACCCCAAAGAAGTGAAGAGCATTCTTGAAGACATCCAGCCTCACCTCCCGGTGACGTTGCAGGTGAAACTCTGGCCAGTTGTGACTCTGTCTGCCTATAGGTCAAGGGTGAAGTTGGATCGTCAGAGAATCGACTTACGCCACACCCAGCTCCCGTTGAAAGCCGATATAGCAGACAAATGTCAGCGGCTTAATGAGAAGAAGGCAGCTCTGGACGCCAAAACTGACACCTCTGTCAGCACTGCTGAACTTGAGACCCTGCGAAAGGAGTTGGAAGACCTTGAAGAGAGGGTCCGGGCAACCAAACAGCTCATCCAAGATAAGGAAGCTCTTATTGCCCACTCCCACGAAGAAGCAGAAGGCCTCAAAGCTGAACTGAAAACTGATCTGGCCGAAATACGTGCCCTGAACAAGCAGCTGGTGGCAGGCAAGGACGAAGATGATGAGGCCGAAATCGCCGAGGTGGATCGTGTTCGTGCTGACGCCCTCCATGCCCTTGAGATGTTCCTTCAGTAGAGCCTCTCTGTGTAATCTGTTAACTGCATCGTTGAGCTTGTACCTCTAGAGTCGATGGCCGTGCATCGGCTTTTTGGTTCTAAAGTCGATGTCTGTGCATCGGCTATACTTGTATCCTGTATATACTTGTATCCTGTATATATATACATTTATTTTTTTTACTGGCCGATTTCGTGCATCGGCTCCATATCTCAGTCCGTTATCTCATCTTAGGTGCCCCCCGAGCCGAATCTTTCAAGTGATTGAAGATATCGGCTCTTGCTGATGAATGTCCGTCCATGCTGAACACAGGCATAACGTATGGCGAGGATAATTTTGGCCGATTGCTGGGATCGGCCTCCATGTTGATTGAATTGCTCAATGAAGGCTTACAACTTGTATGTGCTCCCCTACACGAGGGAGTCTTCCTAACACGACTACGTGACATGCATGAGGTGAAATCCTCGCTCTTTATTTTTTGGGGCCGATCGCAGGGATCGGCCTTGCCACGTATGTCGATGGATGTCGCTCTTGCTACTCTATCAGGCCGGTGGATAAGACCAGCCTCACCCCGTTTTTTGTCACCTCGATGCGATCACAGCCGTCCAAACTGATTCCAGAGAGCGGCTCTTGGTCTTCCGAGTCCCAAATGTTCATGCCGGCTATTGAGACCTCGAGCGAGTCATCTGCATGCACGACTTCCACGTCGTCTCCATCCCATTGTATCAGGCATTGGTGCATTGTAGATGGAATGCAGCAGTTGGCGTGAATCCAATCCCTTCCTAGCAGGACAGCGTAGGTGCTCTTGTTGTCGACGATGAAGAATGTTGTTGGGATCGTCTTTCGGCCTACGGTTAGATCCACGTTCAGGACACCTTGCGTCCCTGATGCTTGGCCGTTGAAGTCGTTTAGTGTGACGTTGGTCTTGATCAAGTCTGCGCTAGAGCGTCCCAAACGCCGTAGCATGGAATATGGCATTATATTAACCGCCGCTCCCGTGTCAACCAACATCCTGCCGACGGGCTGCCCATTGATATAACCTTTTAGGTACAGGGCCTTCATATGTTTGTAGCCCTTCTCCCGTGGCTTCTCAAAGATGACTGGCCGTGGACCACAGTCGAACTGCGCTATCGGCACTTCTTCAGTTCCTGGGGCACGAAACTCTGATGGAAGTATGAACACCATCTTTGTGCCAGCCGATGTACTCACATCGGCTTTTACTTGCTTGGGACGCCAAACTTTCTTTGGTGGACGACTCTCCTCGTCCAACGTCTGCTGAATTTTCACGGCCAGATCGGGCCGCGCTTTCCTCAACGTGTGCAAGTACTGCGCTTCGGCTTGCTCCAGGCTACGTAGCCGCTGAACCCTACGCTTTTGGGAGTGGCTGAGTCCATCAGGGCACCACCTTGGCTGGTGGTACCTATCCTCTTCTTCATCTTCTGACTCCTCAAAGTCTTCATCTTGAGATGACTCAGCTCGTTTGTTCTGTGGCGGGAGAGGCCCTAGACGCTTGAAAACTGAAACTTCCCCTGGATCCTTCTTCCGGCGTCTACACTCCGGGCAGTTGTCGACTGTAGGCAATCGGCTCATTCCTGAATCCCAGCAGTGTTTAAAGAAGGGACAGTCCCAGTGTCTATCCATGTCTTCCTGCTCCCTTGACCTCTCCTTAGCGCGGTGTTCATGTCCTTCGTCGTCTCTGTCATGCCGACGGTACCTTCCCTTGTCTACATCAGACCGATGATCTCTCTCGTCATCTCTGTCGTACTGCCGACGTCGGTCATACTGATACTCATATTTGTTAAGGAGATGCGTGGAGAGTGGTCGTTGATATCGCACGCTTCTCACTTGTTCCTCGGTGAGGTACCGTCTGTCATCATATCGGGGCCGGTCGCGTGGATCGGCCTCCTTCTTTTCCTTGCCGCGGGAGTGACTGCTTTCCTCTTTATCCTTGCCATGGGGGCGTACAGGCCCTGCCATGTTAACATCGAACGAGAAATCTAGCCGACGCCTCGCGGAGTGATTGGGTTCCACCATGTTGACGCCAGGGAACGGATGTGTGTCCACTTTCATGGCAAACTGCCCAAAGATCAATCGGCCTTGTTCTATCGCCATTTGGATCTGCTGACGGAACCCCTTGCAGTCATTGGTGGTATGGGTGAACGAGTGATGCCACTTGCAGTACGGCCTCCCGTTCACCTCTTGCGTCGTAGGGATTTTATGGCCTTCGGGTAACTTCAGCCGTTTTTCCTTGAGCAGTAAATCAAATATCTGCTCGGCTTTGCTCACATCGAAGTCAAACCCTTTTGCAGGCCCTTGTGGTTTCACCCATTTGCAGGACACAGGAGCTGCCCCCCGAGCCCATTCAGCCACGGCTACTTCCAGGTCCCCTGCAGAATCTTCAGCTTCCTCCGTCTCGACCAGGCCTACCACACGCTTGAACTTATCCTGGTACAATTCAGGGTGCCGCTGTTCATACGATGTGAGCTTCTGGACCATGTGCGACAGTGAACTGTATTCTTGGAAAGCCAGATCCTTGATCGGCGTTGTGAGGCCCAATACTGCCAGTTCGACTGCTCCTTTCTCAGATAAACAAACCGAATAACATCGGTTCCTGACAGTCCTGAAACATTGAATGTATTCAGACACCGTTTCTCCCCGCTTCTGCCGCACCTGCGTTAGATCGGCAATGCCAGCTTCGGTAGCTTCTGAGTGATACTGGACATGAAACTGTTCTTCCAGCTGCTTCCACGTGCGGACTGAGTTTGGTGGCAACGAGGTGTACCACCCAAAGGCTGATCCCGTCAGAGATTGTGCAAAGAACCTTACACGTAATGGATCTGATGCTGAAATCATGCCCAGCTGCGCCAAATAGCGGCTCACGTGCTCTATCGAGCTAGACCCTTCTGCTCCATTGAATTTTGAGAATTCAGGGAGCCGATATTTGGGTGGCAGCGGCATCAAGTCATACTCGTCCGGGTACGGCTTGGAATAGCCGATTGTTTTCCTCTTCGGCAAGATGCCGAACTGATCTCTCAAGATGGTGCTGATTTGTTCCATGGTATTAGCTGTAGGGACCGAGCTCTCATGACTCATTCCGGTAGCATATTTAGCTAGCCATGCTTGTTTGTCGGCGTCTGCTCCAGGAATCCCTGTTGGTACAATCTGGTTCATGCGCGCCAAGGCATTGCAGTCCGGGACGTATGTGCACACGTATCCATGTGAGATCTCCTTTGGCGGCTCATATAGGAATTGGCAATCGCTAGGATCGCCTCCAACCTTGTAGACGACGTACGCCGGTGAACCCGGTGGCTCTGGCGCTGCAAGCGCGAACGGTAGCGGCGGTCTGATCTGGAGCGGTATTTCTCCCTGGTGAGTCCCTAGGGTAGGTCCTGACGGAGAGTACTGATGCTTCATGATTTCCTGCACCACTCGGACCGCAACGCGCTCGAAAGCGTTCACCAAGCTCTCAGAATGGCGGTGTAGAGAATGAGCCACCATGTTGTTAATTTCCTGGCGTAGAGCTCTGGTGCGTTCCTCTGAAGGGGTAGACAGGTCCACCTCATCAAGAACACCTTCAGGGGAGAACCCCTTCCACCTTATGCCATGTGAACGGGTCCTCATGAAGGAGCCGATGAGATCGGCTTCTAAGATGGCTGTCATCTCATCATATTTCTTCTTTTGCTCTCCAGGCAGATCTGCGTACGTGACTGGTTCGCCCACCACCTCATCCGCAGCTTTTGACATGGTTGCTGCAGATGTCGACGTAGTTGTTGTAGAAGGTCCCACCGGGCGTGCCAGAATGTGTTGCCTACCAAAACCCACCGGCGAGCAGCGACGGGCAACACCGTAGAGCCGGGAGGCTCCCAGGATTGCGGTGGATCCCGGTCCCTCGGGCAACGGCCCGCAATGCTCCGGCACACGTCCCGGCGTTTGCGAGGGCGTGCCACCCGACCTATACCTGGTCGGGAAGGTGATGGATTGCTTCGACTAGTTTCCTGCATGGCAAACACGTAAACATTAAATACGAGCCCCGATCGGCTCTTAGGTTGCCCTGTGGATCGGCTCAAAGAGCCAATTGCCCCATGGTTCACGTTAGATTTATAATGACATGGGGATCATGCTATATCAATTATCAAGCTAAACTAATCTACGATAGTCTAGGGTTTTCACCGCATAACCGGAACATCCTACGCGTAATTGAGCCTAGCAGATACGTAAGATGATGGAAAACCAGCCCTAAAGAGGCCTAAAAACCAACATGAAGTTGATCCCCGGAACAATCCCTCTAGGGCTTAATAAACCACACCTTACGCACCACCGGATCGTTCAACCCGTTTATAAGGCCTAACCATGCGGATATTAAACCAATCCTTGAAGAAACAAGGAGCAACTATAGCGGATTAGATCTACTAAATAAAGAACAAGCAAGATGCTGCCCTTACACCTAAGATAGGTGTAAGGGCAGCTAGATATCGAGGGGTAGCGTAGCTAAGCAAGTACATCATGAAAGCATCGACGTCAGCCCCAAAACATCTACGATAAGGGTGTTGCTCGCCATCAAAAAGGCTTCAGCGACGAGCAACACCAACAACGAATAAACGAATCTGCCTAGATTGCAAGATGCGATCTAGGCAAGCATGTTGCTTAGCCGGGAGAAACCCTCGAAACAAGGGGTGGCGATGCGCCTAGATTGATTTGTTGTGAACGTGATCGTCCTCCTTTCTCAATAACCCTAGATACATATTTATAGTCCGTAGACTTTCTAACTTGGGAATAAACCCAACCGTGTATGAGCTAAACTCTATTTCTTAATTCTAACCGACACGTAACCTACTATAATTTACAGATACACGGGCAATCTAGCCCAAACTTCTTACACAAGGCCGGTTCAGTAATATTTTCCGTGCATATCCTCTAAGCCCATTTAATCACGGCCCATCTCCAGACTTGGTTAAATTCTGGTGATAACAGAGTCGTTCTTCTAGAGTTTATTTGTAAGTTTTACGTCGTTGTAAAGTAAGAGGCTATGCTGATCTTCTGTAAAGAGTCAAAGTTGTAATTCTATATACATGCCTTGGACCCGCATATGTTTCTGTTGTACCACTCTGAGCGATGTAATACTAGTGGAACGGTGTTTCATTGGTGTTATGTCAGACTTGCATACTACACCATGCAGTGGTATGCCGGGTGTAACATCCCAAATTTTCAAATCAATAAGAGAAGAGGTTTCACGTATTCAAAATTTAGAACTAACAAAAACTTTTATTTGAATATGGTGCTATGCATTCTTTTGTGCCATTGCCATGTTGATTGTTTGTATGCTTATCAAAGTTGCTAAAACCCTAGAGTATGATCATTTGAGATCACAAAGAGAAGCAAAGAAGAAGAAAAGAAGAAAATAAGAAATTGCAAAAACCCTCACATGTGGGCCTATGGCCATTTTTGAAAATCCCTAATCTAGGCCATATTAATTTGTGCCAATGGTTTGGAAACTCATATAAACTCAAAAGAATCCATTTTACATCAAAAAAAACCAAAATCAAATCAAAGAAAAATTTAAAACTTAATCACATGTGATAATGGTCATTTTTTACTTTCACATCAGGGTACCCACTTTGAGCCCCTGGATTAAGAAATTCTTAAATGAAACTACCCCAACTCTTTGCACCTCATCCAAGACCTCATCAAGATGAACAACTTTGATGTTGACCACTTTGACCAACTCTCTTTCTATTGCTAAATAAAAGGAGGCAAAGAGGGAACATCAAATCAAATTCTAGATTGGGTCCATTTTGAAATTTCACAAACCAACTCAATTTTGCACACCACCACCACCATTGTGTTCTAAACATTATTTGAATCAACTCCAACACAAAGTTTGGCAAATTTGAAAAGGAAATTCTTTCGGCCATTTTCACAAACACATGGTATGCACTTATTTGCAAAATCAACACACACTAAAACCATCTGAAATCTTGCATACACTTGGAGGCCTTGGTCATCTGCAGTACCCCTGCGCCTCTCCTCTACCTCACCATCCACTTGCACCACTGATCAAGGCAGGGAGATGATCAAGCCATGCCATGCCATGAGCTCATGCCCACACCCGGCCCTCTCTCTCTCTCCATGCGTCGCCTGCTTGCAACACCATGTCCAGGAGGTCCCCCTCCCTCTCCTGCATCTGCTCGTCCACGCCATTGACCAAGACGCAGCCAGCCCTGGCCAGTACAGACCGCGCCCATACCCACCAGTGATGCCAGGGCATGCATAGTTGCGACGCACGGGCATGCCAAAGCGCGGCGTCTCCCCGTCAGCTCCGACCGCGCCTCGCCATTAGCGCCCGCCCAGCGAGTCACCATGACACCAGCGATGTTGCAGACACCCTCTCTCTCTTCCCCGAGCCTTGTCACCGTCGTTTCCATCTCCGTCGTCCGCCACGGGCATGGCAATAGACGTCAAGCTCCCCGTCGTGTCTGACCGCCGTTTACTGCGCCGCCAAGCGTGTGATGACCACCAAGACATCAGGAACAGAACCGCGTCCATACCTTGCGCCTTCGCCGCTCCAAAACACCGTCGCCATGCTCGACCTAGCCACGCGCCTCGGACCTCTCCGCCGCTATAAAAGGAGGCTTCCCGCGCCTAAATTCTGCACACCATTCGCCTCCTCTCTTCTTCCTGACTCTCCTCGAGCACCGCCGCTTCCCAATTCCCTATGTAGACCACCAATCGACACCTGGAGCTCCGCCAGTACTGTCTCAAGATCGCCGGAGATAGGAGCCACCCCCGGAGCTGCCACTTGTACCCAGAGGACCGCCGTCGTCGACAACCCCGCCGTACATCATCGCAGATCATCGCCGGACCCTGGTTAGCCCTCCGACCCCCTACCCTCGCCGCGGCCAGCACCCCCTCTCGCCGGAGACGACGATGCACGAGCATCATCCGATCCTATTCTAATCCTGCGTCCCAGATCAAATCATACCGCTTCGGGTTTATAGAGCCGCTGACATGCGGGCCACACATGTCAGGCAGCCCACGGGTGAGACGCGCTGCTGGGCTGGCTTTCCCCTTTTCTCTTGTCGGCTCGTTTAATTTTTCCCGCGCAAGCCCAATAATTCAAATGTGAATTAATCGTTTCAGTTTAAATCCAATACTGGTACTATGTTCAAATTTAAATAACTTCAAAGCTACTGAGCCAAAATTTATGAACTTTATGTTGTTGGAAAGCTTATGAAAATCTCTAACCAACCACACTGGTCTCAACCCTAGACCTATTGTATAATTAATGTAGCAAAAATCACAAGGCAGATACTTTTCAGATTCAAACATTTATTAAAAATCAACCATAAATGATTTTGAGTTGATTCCAACTCTCATAAATCACATTTCATATTAGATAATTGTTTATGCAAAAATATGACATGGTTGTTTCATATGATCATGGGCTAGAACCAAATAATGACTATGTGGCCATTTCTAGCCATTTCAAATTATCCAAAATTATTTCTTAAATAGTATGAGAGGTTCCCTCTCATTTAAATCATGGTCCTAAGCAATTCAATATGAAGTGTTGACTTTGGTCTATAGCATCTCATAGTGGATTACTTAGAGATATTAAATTGTTACCATGTTATTGTTAAATTGCATGAGGTATAATACCCCATTTAAATCATTTTCCCAAATGATGTTTATGAAGTGTTGACCTTGGTCAACATGTGTTCATACCTTATTAATTGAGGAGATTAAATATTAACAAGATTCAATAAGAGGAAATTATTTCTCAAAGAACATAAAATAGCAACCCTAATGATTATTTCAATGAGAGGAAATTATTTTTCTTAAAAAGAAAACAAAGTCAACCAACATGTGAATAATGTTGTGATGCTAGAATAGCTTGTGTGAACCATTTGTGTGCTTAGTCTAGCCTTAAGATTTGTTTGGTGATTGTATACCTCGTATTCGTTTATAGACGCTAGTACCGAGGAGTACCAGGAGGAGGAGGTCTACTTTGAAGAAGAAGAAGGGAACTTTGACCACTGTACCGAGGAGTACCGAGGAGTACAAAGGTTTTACTTTGATTATCAAAGTTTCCTTTTATAGTTAACTTTGGTCTAAGTATAGAGTATTACAAGAGTATCGAACGTAGCCTAGAGAGCTAAAACTCAGTTAGCACCCCTCATGACTAGTTGCTAGTGCTAAAATTAAAATTGACTACTCTAGATGGGAGTTTGTGAATCAAATGACTTTGAAAAACCTTGGAATGATGAGTCATTCTATTGAAAGATTTTGAAGGTGAATAGGACATGAATGACTTGGTGATTTTGACAAAAACTGATGATTGGGTTCGGATGCGATACCATTCCAAATTTAGAGTACCCCACAATACTCCGATTATGGGTAGGGCTTAACTGGAAGTTTATGTACTTTAGTATGGGTTCCCTCTAAACAAGCGTCATAGGGGTTATGCCGAAAGCTGCCTCCACAACCAAAGAAATGACGTGAAAATGAGGTGAATGTCCAGCCCAAGCCCTGTGCAGTTCCCAGGATGGCAGATTGGCATCACTGGGAGGCCAAGCTCATGGGGGAGGTGCCTATACTAGGAGGTGTAAATGAAAGGTTAATGGTTGATGATCCGAATACTGAGTTATGATTATTCAGGGTTATCCCTGACGAATGTAATCAAATGTTGTGGCACAAGTGTGCAACCTCTGCAGAGTGTAAATATATTCGAATAGCCGCGTCCGCGGTCATGGACAGTTGGAAAGGCCATACTGTTCCGTCATCAGAACTTTTCCATTATGACTTTTGATTTATGACTTGAATTTAAATGGTGACTTTGATTTGAATCACAACAGAGTTGTGGGAATGACACTAATGTTCCCACTTGAGTTAGGTTAGGCAAATGAAGAGTCTTTGTTTACTAAATGCTTAAGAACTAAAATTGGCTTTATCCAAATAAACCTAGAGCTTAGCACCCCCTTAGGTTAGGTTAGTACTTCCACTAGTATTAGGTTGCGAGTACTTTAAAGTACTCACGGCTGTGTCCCTGGCTATTCAAATGGCCAGACTATGAAGAGGAGCAACAGATTCGAATGATCGGACAAGCAGGACGTCTACGACAACAAGGATCATCTCCTAACGTCAAGTGTTGCCTATGAATTAGATGGACTACTACAACTTCGCTTCCGCTATGTGTTGTGTGTGTGTTGATCCTTAGATCAACTATTATTGTAAGTGTGGAGCATGTGATCTATTGTAATAAGACGACTATGGTTTGTAATGAATTATGGCTCTATGATATTCAACTATTATGTCTCGCAAAAACAATCTTCCTGGCATTGCAATGTATGGCATAATAGGCATCTGGACTCAAAAATCCGGGTGTTGACAAGTTGGTAGCAGAGCCATTGTTTGACCTTAGGAGACCCTAGTTAGAATGTACGTCTAAAAATTTAGTTTCACAAACAAAGGAAGTGAATATTTATGAAAACTTATTCACACTCTTACCCTTGAGATCTTTTCAAACCACGGAATACATGCTCTATTTTTCCTTGTAATTATACCTAAAATTTTGACACACTTTCCCTTCTCTAACTTACTCCTCCAATTCACTTACAGATGGAGCCGCTCAACTACACCAAGTTTTACCAGTTGGGCAACGGAGGGAACTTGATCTTCGAGAGGGACTTGGATGCCTTGTCGGAGTATCTCGAGCGCCCGCACCCGGAGTTCTTTGGAACTCAAGTCAACGATCAGCCTGGAGGAGAACTACAGTGGGTTGTAGTTGCAGATCTGAGAGGCAAGATGGAGCCTCCTATGTCAGAGAGGATGCAGTTTTCCATCAGGGAGAACAACTGGCTAGATGGACTAGCTAGAGCCCTGCAGGAAGCACTTGCTCGTCTGTGTGGGCAGAATGTGACTCAGATCCAGGGGACTCGCTTCGCTCACTTTGCGAGACATGACTCCATTGGAGGACCCATGGACCTGCAGCCACACCCCGAGCTGAAGTATCACGTGGAGCACCTGGACTTTATGCTGCACGAGACCCGCAAGGAGCTAGACAACTCCCGCGTTTACGCCAACCAGACTCACCTCCACATGTCGCAGCAGACCGAGGCCATCAAGATGCTTGCCAAGGATCGCTAGACACTCCGCCAGCAGCGAGCCAAGAAGGATTCCACCATCGCTCGCCTCCGCGCAAAGATAGCATCCTTGGAGGAGACTGTCTAGGCACAAGAGACACAGTTGAGGGCGCTGGAAGAAGAAGGTGAAGACATTCAGGGAGGAGCTACCTACCTGAGTGATGATGATGACTTTGAGGAGGATGAGAACACTGAGGTGGAAGACTATGAGTTCATGGAGGCCGGAGAGGATGACTTCATCCCGATAGACGTGGATGATGAGTAGTAGTTTTCACTTGAGCACTTGAGTAGGTGTGAGTTTGTATCCAATCCCTTGTATCGTAGAGCGAGCAAATGGTTCTTAAAACCATTGGGTGTTAGTTTGTAATGTGTGTTGTTTGAATGAATGAAAATGTTGTTTAAATTCAACATGACCATAACTCAGGTTTCAAACTTTTTAAAACTTACCCAAGACAAGCCATAGAAAATTCCCTCTTATCTCATGATCTATCTCCATGTTCAGATGGCCCCTCCAACTCGCAACAACAATCAAGATGCAATGCTGCAGCTTTTGCAAACACTGATGGCAGATAGAGAAGCTGAGAGAGCTGAGCGACAAGCCAATATTGACGCACTGCAGCAAATAGCTCAGAACAACCAAGGCCATGGAAACCATGATCACCCTGGATCAAAACTTAAGAATTTTCAGAACACCAACCCTCCTATATTCAGCAAGACTGAAGAGCCACTAGATGCTGATGATTGGCTCCAAACCATGGAGAACAATCTGGAAGTTGCCGGAGTTGAAGCCGCAGAGAAAGTGCTGTTTGCCACCCACTACTTATCTGGACCTGCCAGAGCTTGGTGGACAAGTGCCCGCGCGATGAATACGGGGCAGATGATGACTTGGGAAGACTTCAAGCTCAGGTTCAGCAAGTACCATGTGCCCCCGGGTCTGATCAAGAAAATGAGGGATGAGTTCAGGGAACTCAAACAAGGAAGAATGACCGTGGTGGAATACCGCGACAGATTCCTCACTCTGTCAAGGTACGCCCGCGATGAAACCAACACCAACGAGAAGAGGAAGGAGAGATTTCTGAATGGACTGCATGATGAGATGCAGACGGTGCTGGTGAACATCCCCTTTGCTGACCTAGAAGCCCTAGTGGACTCAGGCATCCAGATGGAGGGCAAAATGTATCAAGCCAATGAGAACTGCAAGCGCCGAATGATGAACCAGAGTGGGCCCAGCAATACCGCAAGGTATCACCCCAACTCAAGTGGAGGATTGGCCCCGAGAAACAACAAGCCCCATGTGCCGCTGTCACGTCCAAGTTTCCCCAATCGGAGTGGAGGACACCCAAGGCCAGGAGGCAACAACAACAAGCAACCACAACAACATCAATCACTTCAACCGTGCCCCAGATGAGAGCCCCCAGACAACCATAACAACACCAACACTCGCTCCAAGAACCGGGAGCAATGCCGTTCCCATCACCCCCAAGGACAAGTCCACAATAACTTGTTATGAATGTGGAATTGTGGGTCACTACTCCAATGAGTGCCCCAAGAGGTTAGCAAAGACTGCCCTCAATACCGCTGCACTGCTCGAGACAGCAACGCCGTGTCTCAACCGGAAGAAAGTTTGCCCCGGGCAACCCGAACAACCGCAACGGCCGCCTCTTTCACATGAGCGCCGAAGAAGCCCGGAAGCGCCGGAAGTCGTGTCTGGGTATGTTTTCTCGTTAATTCAGTACTCGCACGAGTGTTGTTTGATTCTGGAGCATTGCATTTGTTTGTTACTGAAGATTTTGCATGCACTAGTAAGATTCAACCAATCAGTTTGAAGCATGTCATGATAGTTCAAATACCTGGTTCAACTACAAAAGCTAGAAAAATTTGCAAAGATGTGCCTATCAGAATACATGAAATAGATTTTTATGCAAATTTGATTGTTCCGGGGAACAAAAGGTTTGGAAGTAGTACTGGGTATGGACTGGATGTCGAAACATCATGGATTGATTGACTGTGCCAAGAAGGCCATCACCATGACTAGTAGCACCGGTGTGTTAGTAGAACACGTGTCTGAAAGGCTGCCCGTAAAGTTCACCTCGCAACCGCAGTTTAGCCAAGCCAACCTTGGATCAGATCAGGGTAGTCTGTCGATACCCCGATGTGTTTCCTGATGATCTACCCGGTATGCCCCCAGATCGGGATATCGAGTTTATCATCGAGTTAATCCCTGGAACAGGACCCATAGCCCAGAGAGTCTATAGTATGAACACAGCAGAGTTAGTGGAACTGAAGAAGCAACTGGATGACATGCTGCACAAAGGTCTGATTCGACCAAGTGCGTCGCCTTGGAGATCCCCAGTTTTGTTTGTGGATAAGAAGGACGGTGCCACTCGTTTATGTACGGACTACCGTAAGCTTAACGATGTCACCATCAAGAACAAATACCCCTTGCCAAAGATAGAAGACCTGTTTGACCAGCTGACCGGTGCCAAAGTGTTCTCTAAGATTGATCTTAGGACTGGTTACCATCAACTAAAGATTCGTGCAACCGATATCCCCAAAACTGCCTTTACCACCAGATATGGATTGTATGAGTACAATGTCATGTCATTTGGATTGACCAATGCCCCCGCTTATTTCATGAATCTCATGAATAAGATCTTTATGAACTTTTTGGATAAGTTTGTCGTTGTCTTCATCGATGACATCCTAATCTACTCCAAATCAGAAGAAGAACATGAGCAACATTTGGAAGTTGTCCTGGATACCCTTAGGGAGCATCAGTTGTATGCCAAGTTCAGCAAATGTGAGTTTTGGATAAAGGAAGTAGGATTCCTAGACATATCTTTGTCTGCATGAGGAATTGCCGTTGACCCCACAAAGATCAAGACCGTTGCAGAATGGAAAGCCCCAACCACTCAGACTGAAGTTCGCGCATTTCTTGGATTAGCGGGATACTACCGCAGGTTTGTTGAAGGATTCTCAAGCATAGCAAGACCAATGACTCAACAGCTAAAGAAAGACAAGAAGTTTGAATGGACCAATAAATGTGAAGAGTGTTTCCAGCAGCTCAAGAGCAGATTGACCTCGGCCCCAATACTGATCATGCCGGACATCACCAAGCCTTTTGACGTCTACTGTGACGCCTCCAAGATTGGTCTTGGATGTGTGTTGATGCAAGAAGGCAAAGTGATATCATACCTGTCTAGGCAACTGAAGCAACATGAGCAGAATTATCCAACCCATGACCTAGAGTTAGCAGCAGTAGTGTTAGCCTTGAAAGTATGGCGTCATTACCTCATGGGTAATCGATGCGAGATCTATTCGGATCACAAGAGCCTGAAGTACATTTTCACCCAGAAGGAGCTGAATATGAGGCAGAGAAGATGGATAGAGTTAATCAAGGATTATGATATGGAAATTCACTACCACCCCGGCAAGGCCAATGTGGTAGCGGATGCCCTGAGTAGACTACCGTGTCAACTGAACTCCATGATCGCAGAAGAGCAGCCTAGTTTGTATCAAGAATTTGAACAGTTTAGACTAGAGCTAGTTAGTGAAGGATTCCTAGTGAGCCTTGAGCTCCAGCCCATTTTGTTGAGTCAGATCAAGGAAGCTCAGAAGGGAAATGCCAGCATCGATGGAATCAAGAGCCAAATAGCTGCAGGAAAGACACCGAGATTCACCAAAGATGAAGAAGGAGTTCTTTGGTACAACGGACGCCTATGTGTGCCAGCAGATTCAGAGTTGAAACAAGTTATTCCGAAGGAAGCCCATGATACCCTGTATTCCATTCACCCCGGAGGAACCAAGATGTACCAAGACTTGAAGGAACAATTTTGGTGGCATGGAATGAAGAGAGAAATTGGAAGCTACATAGCCAAATGTGATATCTGTCAGAGAGTCAAAGCAGAACATCAGCGACCCGCAGGATTACTGCAGCCATTACAGATTCCCGAATGGAAGTAGGATTCTGTAGGAATGGATTTCATAACTGGTTTGCCCAAATCAAGTAGAGGAAATGATTCTATTTGGGTAGTGGTCGATAGACTAACCAAGGTAGCCCATTTCATACCAGTCAACATACCAAGGCCCTAAGCTAGCAGAGTTATACATCTCCATAATAGTGAGCCTGCATGGAACCTCGAAGTCAATTGTGTCAAATAGAGGATCTCAATTCACCTCAAGATTCTGGCAGAAAGTACATGAAGGACTAGGAACCCGGCTGAATTTCAGCACAGCGTATCACCCGCAGACTGATGGACAGACGAAAAGAGTCAACCAGTTACTCGAAGATATGTTGAGAGCATGTGTGCTAGAATATGGATCTAAGTGGGAAGACTGCCTGCCTTATGCAGAATTCTCATACAACAACAGCTATCAAGCTAGCCTGCAAATGACCCCTTTTGAAGCACTGTACGGAAGGAAGTGTCGTACCCCTCTGAACTGGTCAGAAGTCGGAGATAGCCAAGTCTTTGGACCAGATATTCTTCGAGAAGCTTAAGAGAAGGTTCACAAGATCCGTGAATACCTCAAGACTGCCCAATCAAGACAGAAGAGTTATGCTGACAAGAGACGCAGAGAGATGACCTTCGATATCGGAGATTTCGTGTATCTCAAAGTATCACCCCTCAAAGGAATGCAGAGATTTCAACTTAGAGGAAAGCTTGCACCTAGATATGTTGGACCCTTCAAAGTTCTCAGTCGCCGAGGAGAAGTATCATATCAGCTTGAACTACCGGAGGAAATGTCCGCTGTGCATAATGTGTTTCACATATCATTACTTCGGAAGTGTTTAGAAGTTCCGGAGAAGACGGAGGTGTTCAAAAACATCGATCATAGATTGGTAGATATCAACGAGGACTTGACCTATCGTGAAGTACCCATTCGTATCTTGGAGGAAGCATCCGAACCACCCGCACCAGAAGTATCAAGTTCCTGAAGATTCAGTGGAGCAATCATACTGGAGAAGAAGCCACTTGGGAGCAAGAAGAGGATATGAAGACTGAATTCCCAGATCGCTTTAGTACTAGTTTTCTTTAAGATCTCGGGACAAGATCTTTTGTAAGGGGGAAGGGTTTGTAACATCCCAAATTTTCAAATCAATAAGAGAAGAGGTTTCACTTATTCAAAATTTAGAACTAACAAAAACTTTTATTTGAATATGATGCTATGCATAGTGTTCATGCATTCTTTTGTGCCATTGCCATGTTGATTGTTTGTATGCTTATCAAAGTTGCTAAAACCCTAGAGTATGATCATTTGAGATCACAAAGAGCAGCAAAGAAGAAGAAAAGAAGAAAATAAGAAATTGCAAAAACCCTCACATATGGGCCTATGGCCATTTTTTAAAATCCCTAATCTAGGCCATATTAATTTGTGCCAATGGTTTGGAAACTCATCTAAACTCAAAAGAATCCCTTTTACATAAAAAAAACCAAAATCAAATCAAAGAAAAATTTAAAACTTAATCACATGTGATAATGGTCATTTTTGACTTTCACATCAGGGTACCCACTTTGAGCCCCTGGATTAAGAAATTTGCGCACCAAACTACCCCAACTCTTTGCACCTCATCCTAGACCTCATCAAGATGAACAACTTTGATGTTGACCACTTTGACCAACTCTCTTTCTATTGCTAAATAAAAGGAGGCAAAGAGGGAACATCAAATCAGATTCTAGATTGGGTCCATTTTCAAATTTCACAAACCAACTCAATTTTGCACACCACCACCACCATTGTGTTCTAAACATTATTTGAATCAACTCCAACACAAAGTTTGGCAAATTTGAAAAGGAAATTCTTTCGGCCATTTTCACAAACACATGGTATGCACTTATTTGCAAAATCAACACACACTAAAACCATCTGAAAATCTTGCATACACTTGGAGGCTTTGGTCATCTGCAGTACCCCTGCACCTCTCCTCTACCTCACCATCCACTCGCACCACTGATCAAGGCAGGGAGATGATCAAGCCATGCCATGCCATGAGCTCATGCCCACACCCGGCCCTCTCTCTCTCCACGTGTCGCCTGCTTGCAGCACCATGTCCAGGAGGTACCCCTCGCTCTCCTGCATCTGCTCGTCCACGCCATTGACCAAGACGCAGCCAGCCCTGGCCAGTACAGACCGCGCCCATACTCACCAGTGATGCCAGGGCATGCATAGTTGCGACACACGGGCATGCCAGAGCGCGGCGTCTCCCCGTCAGCTCCGACCACGCCTCGCCATCAGCGCCCGCCCAGCGAGTCACCATGACACCAGCGACGCTGCAGACACCCTCTCTCTCTTCCCCGAGCCTTGTCACCGTCGTTTCCGTCGCCATCGTCCGCCACGAGCATGGCAGTAGACGTCAAGCTCCCCGTCGCGTCTGACCGCCGTTTACTGTGCCGCCAAGCGTGTGATGACCACCAAGACATCAGGAACAGAACGGCGTCCATACCTTGCCCCTTCGCTGCTCCAAAAAGGCGTTGCCATGCTCAACCTAGCCGCGCGCCTCGGACCTCGACGCCGCTATAAAAGGAGGCTTCCCGCGCCTAAATTCTGCACACCATTCGCCTCCTCTCTTCTTCCTGACTCTCCTCGAGCACCGCCGCTTCCCAATTCCCTCTGTAGACCACCAATCGACCATCGGAGCTCCGCCAGTACTGCCTCAAGATCGCCGGAGATAGGAGCCGCCCCCGGAGCTGCCACTTGTACCCAGAGGACCGCCGTCGTCGACAACCCCGCCGTACATCATCGTCGATCATCGACGGACCCTGGTTAGCCCTCCGACCCCCTACCCTCACCGCGGCCAGCACCCCCTCTCGCCGGAGACGACGATGCAGAGGACCGTCCGATCCTATTCTAATCCTGCGTCTCAGATCAAATCATACCGCTTCGGGTTTATAGAGACGCTAACATGCGGGCCACACATGTCAGGTAGCCCACGCGTGAGACGCGCTGCTGGGCTGGCTTTCCCCTTTTCTCTCGTCGGCCCGTTTAGTTTTTCCCGCGCAAGCCCAATAATTCAAATGTGAATTAATCGTTTCAGTTTAAATCCAATACTGGTACTATGTTCAAATTTAAATAACTTCAAAGCTACTGAGCCAAAATTTATGAACTTTATGTTGTTGGAAAGCTTATGAAAAGCTCTAACCAACTACACTGGTCTCAACCCTAGACCTATTGTAGAATTAATGTAGCAAAAATCACAAGGCATATACTTTTTGAGATTCAAACATTTATTAAAAATCAACCATAAATGATTTTGAGTTGATTCCAACTCTCATAAATCACATTTCATATTGTCTAATTGTTTATTCAAAAATATGACATGGTTGTTTCATATGATCATGGGCTAGAACCAAATAATGACTATGTGGCCATTTCTAGCCATTTCAAATTATCCAAAATTATTTCTTAAATAGTATGAGAGGTTCCCTCTCATTTAAATCATGGTCCCAAGAAATTAAATATGAAGTGTTGACTTTGGTCAATAGCATCTCATAGTGGATTACTTAGAGATATTAAATTGTTACCATGTTATTGTTAAATTGCATGAGGTGTAATACCCCATTTAAATCATTTTCCCAAATGATGTTTATGAAGTGTTGACCTTGGTCAACATGTGTTCATACCTTATTAATTGAGGAGATTAAATCTTAACAAGATTCAATAAGAGGAAATTATTTCTCAAAGAACATAAAATAGCAACCCTAATAATTATTTCAATGAGAGGAAATTATTTTTCTTAAAAAGAAAACAAAGTCAACCAACATGTGAATAATGTTGTGATGCTAGAATAGCTTGTGTGAACCATTTGTGTGCTTAGTCTAGCCTTAAGATTTGTTTGGTGATTGTATACCTCGTATTCGTTTATAGACGCTAGTACCGAGGAGTACCAGGAGGAGGAGGTCTACTTTGAAGAAGAAGAAGAGAACTTTGACCACTGTACCACTCAAGGCAAGCTATACTCTTGCAAGTTACCCAAGTGCAAGCTCTACTTGAGCAAGGCACCCCTACCATACTACTTTGTGTTTTACTTTCCAAGTCCCAGTTTTATCTCACAAAGCTTTTACTTTGATTATCAAAGTTTCCTTTTATAGTTAACTTTGGTCTAAGTATAGAGTATTACAAGAGTATCAAACTTAGCCTAGAGAGCTAAAACTCAGTTAGCACCCCTCATGACTAGTTGCTAGTGCTAAAATTAAAATTGACTACACTAGATGGGAGTTTGTGAATCAAATGACTTTGAAAAACCTTGGAATGATGAGTCATTCTATTGAAAGATTTTGAAGGTGAATAGGACATGAATGACTTGGTGATTTTGACAAAAATTGATGATTGGGTTCGGATGCGATACCATTCCAAATTTAGAGTACCCCCACAATACCTGATTATGGGTAGGGCTTAACTGGAAGTTTATGTACTTTAGTATGGGTTCCCTCTAAACAAGCGTCATAGGGGTTATGCCGAAAGCTGCCTCCACAACCAAAGAAATGACGTGAAAATGAGGTGAATGTCCAGCCCAAGCCCTGTGCAGTTCCCAGGATGGCAGATTGGCATCACTGGGAGGCCAAGCTCATGGGGGAGGTGCCTATACTAGGAGGTGTAAATGAAAGGTTAATGGTTGATGATCCGCATACTGAGTTATGATTATTCAGGGTTATCCCTGACGAATGTAATCAAATGTTGTGGCACAAGTGTGCAACCTCCCGCAGAGTGTAAATCTATTCGAATAGCCGCGTCCGCGGTCATGGACGCTTGGAAAGGCCATACCGTTACGTCATCGAACTTTTCCATTATGACTTTTGATTTATGACTTGAATTTAAATGGTGACTTTGATTTGAATCACAACAGAGTTGTGGGAATGACACTAATGTTCCCACTTGAGTTAGGTTAGGAAAATGAAGAGTCTTTGTTTACTAAATGCTTAAGAACTAAAATTGGCTTTATCCAAATAAACCTAGAGCTTAGCACCCCCTTACTAAAATTGATAGTACTTCCACTAGTATTAGGTTGCGAGTACTTTAAAGTACTCACGGCTGTGTCCCTGGCTATTCAAAAGGCCAAACTATGAAGAGGAGCAACAGTATCGGAATGACGGACAGCAGGACGTCTACGACAACAAGGATCATCTCCTAACGTCAAGTGTTGCCTATGGATTAGATGGACTACTACAACTTCGCTTCCGCTATGTGTTGTGTGTGTGTTGATCCTTAGATCAACTATTATTGTAAGTGTGGATCATGTGATCTATTGTAATAAGACGACTATGGTTTGTAATGAATGATGGCTCTATGATATTCAACTATTATGTCTCGCAAAAACAATCTTCCTGGCATTGCGATGTATGGCATAATAGGCATCTAGACTCAAAAATCCGGGTGTTGACAAGTTGGTATCAGAGCCATTGTTTGACCTTAGGAGACCCTAGTTAGAATGTACGTCTGAAAAAAACTTAGTTTCACAAACAAAGGAAGTGAATATTTATGAAAACTTATTCACACTCTTACCCTTGAGATCTTTTCAAACCACGGAATACATGCTCTATTTTTCCTTGTAATTATACCTAAAATTTTGACACACTTGCCCTTCTCTAACTTACTCCTCCAATTCACTTACAGATGGAGCCGCTCAACTACACCAAGTTTTACCAGTTGGGCAACGGAGGGAGCTTGATCTTCGAGAGGGACTTGGATGCCTTGTCGGAGTATCTCGAGCGCTCGCACCCGGAGTTCTTTGGAACTCAAGTCAACGATCAGCCTGGAGGAGAACTACAGTGGGTTGTAGTTGCAGATCTGAGAGGCAAGATGGAGCCTCCTATGTCAGAGAGGATGCAGTTTTCCATCAGGGAGAACAACTGGCTAGATGGACTAGCTAGAGCCTCCGCAGAAGCACTTGCTCGTCCGTGTGGGCGGAATGTGACTCGAGATCCAGGGGACTCGCTTCGCTCACTTTGCGAGACATGACTCCATTGGAGGACCCATGGACCTGCAGCCACACCCCGAGCTGAAGTATCACGTGGAGCACCTGGACTTTATGCTGCACGAGACCCGCAAGGAGCTAGACAACTCCCGCATTTACGCCAACCAGACTCACCTCTACATGTCGCAGCAGACCGAGGCCATCAAGATGCTTGCCAAGGATCGCTAGACACTCCGCCAGCAGCGAGCCAAGAAGGATTCCACCATCGCTCGCCTCCGCGCAAAGATAGCATCCTTGGAGGAGACTGTCTAGGCACAAGAGACACAGTTGAGGGCGCTGGAAGAAGAAGGTGAAGACATTCAGGGAGGAGCTACCTACCTAAGTGATGATGATGACTTTGTGGATGATGAGAACACTGAGGTGGAAGACTATGAGTTCATGGAGGCCGGAGAGGATGACTTCATCCCGATAGACATGGATGATGAGTAGTAGTTTTCACTTGAGCACTTGAGTAGGTGTGAGTTTGTATCCAATCCCTTGTATCGTAGAGCGAGCAAATGGTTCTTAAAACCATTGGGTGTTAGTTTGTAATGTGTGTTGTTTGAATGAATGAAAATGTTGTTTAAATTCAACATGACCATAACTCAGGTTTCAAACTTTTTAAAACTTACCCAAGACAAGCCATAGAAAATTCCCTCTTATCTCGTGATCTATCTCCATGTTCAGATGGCCCCTCCAACTCGCAACAGCAATCAAGATGCAATGTTGTAGCTTTTGCAAACACTGATGGCAGATAGAGAAGCTGAGAGAGCTGAGCGACAAGCCAATATTGACGCACTGCAGCAAATAGCTCAGAACAACCAAGGCCATGGAAACTATGATCACCCTGGATCAAAACTTAAGAATTTTCAGAACACCAACCCTCCTATATTCAGCAAGACTGAAGAGCCACTAGATGCTGATGATTGGCTCCAAACCATGGAGAATAATCTGGAAGTTGCCGGAGTTGAAGCCGCAGAGAAAGTGTTGTTTGCCACCCACTAATTATCCGGACCTGCCAGAGCTTGGTGGACAAGTGCCCGCGCGATGAATGCGGGGCAGATGATGACTTGGGAAGACTTCAAGCTCAGGTTCAGCAAGTACCATGTGCCCCCGGGTCTGATCAAGAAAATGAGGGATGAGTTCAGGGAACTCAAACAAGGAAGAATGACCGTGGTGGAATACCGCGACAGATTCCTCACTCTGTCAAGGTACGCCCCCGATGAGACCAACACCAACGAGAAGAGGAAGGAGAGATTTCTGAATGGACTGCATGATGAGATGCAGACGGTGCTGGTGAACATCCCCTTTGCTGACCTAGAAGCCCTGGTGGACTCAGCCATCCAGATGGAGGGCAAACTGCATCAAGCCAATGAGAACTGCAAGCGCCGAATGATGAACCAGAGTGGGCCCAGCAATACCGCAAGGTATCACCCCAACTCAAGTGGAGGATTGGCCCCGAGAAACAACAAGCCCCATGTGCCGCTGTCACGTCCAAGTTTCCCCAATCGGAGTGGAGGACACCCAAGGCCAGGAGGCAACAACAACAGCAACCACAACAACATCAATCACTTCAACCGTGCCCCGATGAGAGCCCCCAGCAACCATAACAACACCAACACTGCTCCAAGAACTGGGAGCAATGCTGTTCCCATCACCCCCAAGGACAAGTCCACAATAACTTGTTATGAATGTGGAATTGTGGGTCACTACTCCAATGAGTGCCCCAAGAGGTTAGCAAAGACTGCCCCCAATACCGCTGCACCTGCTCAGCAGCAACGCCGTGTCTCAACCGGAAGAAAGTTTGCCCCAGGCAACCCGAACAACCGCAACGGCCGCCTCTTTCACATGAGCGCCGAAGAAGCCCAGGAAGCGCCAGAAGTCGTGCTGGGTATGTTTTCTGTTAATTCAGTACCTGCACGAGTGTTGTTTGATTCTGGAGCATTGCATTTGTTTGTTACTGAAGATTTTGCATGCACTAGTAAGATTCAACCAATCAGTTTGAAGCATGTCATGATAGTTCAAATACCTGGTTCAACTACAAAAGCTAGAAAAATTTGCAAAGATGTGCCTATCAGAATACATGAAATAGATTTTTATGCAAATTTGATTGTTCTGGGAACAAAAGGTTTGGAAGTAGTACTGGGTATGGACTAGATGTCGAAACATCATGGATTGATTGACTGTGCCAAGAAGGCCATCACCATGACTAGTAGCACCGTTGTGTTAGTAGAACACGTGTCTGAAAGGCTGCCCAGAAAGTTCACCTGCAACCAGAGTTTAGCCAAGCCAACCTTGGATCAGATCAGGGTAGTCTGTCGATACCCCGATGTGTTTCCTGGATGATCTACCCGGTATGCCCCCGGATCGGGATATCGAGTTTATCATCGAGTTAATCCTCGGAACAGGACCCATAGCCCGCGAGAGTCTATAGTATGAACCCAGCAGAGTTAGTGGAGCCCGAAGAAGCAAGCTGGATGACATGCCGCACAAAGGTTCGATTCGACCAAGTGCGTCGCCTTGGAGATCCCCAGTTTTGTTTGTGGATAAGAAGGACGGTGCCACTCGTTTATGTACGGACTACCGTAAGCTTAACGATGTCACCATCAAGAACAAATACCCCTTGCCAAAGATAGAAGACCTGTTTGACCAGCTGACCGGTGCCAAAGTGTTCTCTAAGATTGATCTTAGGACTGGTTACCATCAACTAAAGATTCGTGCAACCGATATCCCCAAAACTGCCTTTACCACCAGATATGGATTGTATGAGTACAATGTCATGTCATTTGGATTGACCAATGCCCCCGCTTATTTCATGAATCTCATGAATAAGATCTTTATGAACTTTTTGGATAAGTTTGTCGTTGTCTTCATCGATGACATCCTAATCTACTCCAAATCAGAAGAAGAACATGAGCAACATTTGGAAGTAGAGGAAATGATTCTATTTGGGTAGTGGTCGATAGACTAACCAAGGTAGCCCATTTCATACCAGTCAACATACCAAGGCCCTAAGCTAGCAGAGTTATACATCTCCAGAATAGTGAGCCTGCATGGAACCCCGAAGTAAATTGTGTCAGATAGAGGATCTCAATTCACCTCAAGATTCTGGCAGAAAGTACATGAAGGACTAGGAACCCGGCTGAATTTCAGCACAGCGTATCACCCGCAGACTGATGGACAGACGAAAAGAGTCAACCAGATACTGGAAGATATGTTGAGAGCATGTGTGCTAGAATATGGATCTAAGTGGGAAGACTGCCTGCCTTATGCAGAATTCTCATACAACAACAGCTATCAAGCCAGCCTGCAAATGGCCCCTTTTGAAGCACTGTACGGAAGGAAGTGTCGTACTCCTCTGAACTGGTCAGAAGTCGGAGATAGCCAAGTCTTTGGACCAGATATTCTTCGAGAAGCTGAACAGAAGGTTCACAAGATCCGTGAATACCTCAAGACTGCACAATCAAGACATAAGAGTTATGCTGACAAGAGACGCAGAGAGATGACCTTCGATATCGGAGATTTCATGTATCTCAAAGTATCACCCCTCAAAGGAATGCGGAGATTTCAACTTAGAGGAAAGCTTGCACCTAGATATGTTGGACCCTTCAAAGTTTTGAGTCGCCGAGGAGAAGTATCATATCAGCTTGAACTACCGGAGGAAATGTCCACTGTGCATAATGTGTTTCACATATCATTACTTCGGAAGTGTTTAGAAGTTCCGGAGAAGACGGAGGTGTTCAAAAACATCGATCACAGATCGGTAGATATCAACGAGGACTTGACCTATCGTGAAGTACCCATTCGTATCTTGGAGGAAGCATCCGAACCACCCGCACCAGAAGTATCAAGTTCCCGAAGATTCAGTGGAGCAATCATACTGGAGAAGAAGCCACTTGGGAGCAAGAAGAGGATATGAAGACTGAATTCCCAGATCTCTTTAGTACTAGTTTTCTTTAAGATCTCGGGACGAGATCTTTTGTAAGGGGGAAGGGTTTGTAACATCCCAAATTTTCAAATCAATAAGAGAAGAGGTTTCACTTATTCAAAATTTAGAACTAACAAAAACTTTTATTTGAATATGAAGCTATGCATAGTGTTCATGCATTCTTTTGTGCCATTGCCATGTTGATTGTTTGTATGCTTATCAAAGTTGCTAAAACCCTAGAGTATGATCATTTGAGATCACAAAGAGCAGCAAAGAAGAAGAAAAGAAGAAAATAAGAAATTGCAAAAACCCTCACATATGGGCCTATGGCCATTTTTGAAAATCCCTAATCTAGGCCATATTAATTTGTGCCAATGGTTTGGAAACTCATCTAAACTCAAAAGAATCCCTTTTACATAAAAAAAACCAAAATCAAATCAAAGAAAAATTTAAAACTTAATCACATGTGATAATGGTCATTTTTAACTTTCACATCAGGGTACCCACTTTGAGCCCCTGGATTAAGAAATTATTAAACCAAACTACCCCAACTTTTTGCACCTCATCCAAGACCTCATCAAGATGAACAACTTTGATGTTGACCACTTTGACCAACTCTCTTTCTATTGCTAAATAAAAGGAGGGAAAGAGGGAACATCAAATTAGTTAACAGTATAATGGAACCACGTAGGAGCCTCCACAGCGTTTTGAGGTTCTTAACCGTCCGATCCAATATTTGAACAGTGCAGATCTCCCGATGTAACCGAAACGTCGCTTGGACGAGTTTCAGTCATTGGTTCACGTTAAGTGGGCCGACCCATCATTGTTGGGCTGCTACTCCGCAGATAGAGTTGGACGTGCTCCGATTAATTGGGCCAACCTACTATTCAACCCATTACACAGGCCTGGTAAGTATGGACTGGAATTCCGTGTGTGCAATTGGCCGCTTCTCACCTCTCCCATTCGGCGACAGCACCTTTGCGCCACCACTAGCACGATGGCCTCCATGATCCGCTCTCGATCTCGGCATAGGGAGGAACCTCGGTGCGCCGTCCGCTGTTGTTGAGGCTGCGGGAGCGAACCCTAGCGCTCCTCGGAACGCTACTTCGAGCGGCGGCGGTGACCACGACGAGACGGCATATCCAGCAGCGAAGCCCACCATGACGAACCAGCTTGTCCGGCGGCGGCTCCACCCCTTCCATCATGTATCCTCGATCTCGCTGAGTTCAAGGGTATTTCTGTGAAAGACTCCTGGCCATGATCCCTGTATATATTAGATGATTGTGATGTTCCTCTGTACTCCGAACTTCATATATCTCTCCCCTCGAAATCCCTTTTCTTATCTGCAATTTCTGTTTATGTTGTTGATTACTTTTCTAGGATGGATAATCTCAACGGAGGTTGGTGTTCCTAAATTGTTTTGCCGGTGCCTGATGAACATCTCGGGAGGATGTAGCCAGAACAATTGCTATACTTTTGGCATGTTTGGTGACTTTAAACCTCATTCCCGAAGGTGAGATCTCAGGGATTGGATTGTGTTATAATGGCCCAGCTAAGAAGTTTCATTAATTCGGAAGATTGCGAAGTTGCATGTCCATTTTCCTTGTTAAATTGGAATAAACCCTTTGATATTTAGCAACACCGTGTCTGCTTTTTGTAAGCTAAATTTGACCTTTTTGTTGTCTATTTGATCTAATGCTGCTCTCGGTTAAAATATTATCTGACATCCAATTCTGTACACTAAAAATTCATGATATATTTTAACAGCTAGGCCATGGAAATAATAAGTGTTGGTGCCATTATCTAGGATGTTCAATCTATTAGATGAGCTCGTTGTTGACACAACAAGGTTATGTTTCAAATTTCAAAGCCAATCTTCATGTATCTGTCATCTGCTCTTTACTTCTTGTTGGGTACACTTATTCTGTGATGCTACATCTGCAGGACCTTGATGTTTTCTCACTTGGTGATTTTCATCGAAGCTGGCAGATTTTTCGCAGAACTCAGGCTTCAACTTTTGTTTTTTTCGAGGTTGACGGGGGGGAAAAACCCCACCGCTTGTTGTATTCCATCGAAAGTAGCCTGGCAGGCCCAAGTTCTTACAAACAGAATTGAAGATATTACAGGGGGATACAAAGGAGTAGAAGATAAATAAAAACAGAGAAACAATCTAGAAACAGGGGCACAAAAGGAAGAGGAGGTTAGCATCCGGAGCCAACCGAACCCCCAGGAGGACAGCATCTCAAGGGACGACCACCACAATTTAGCAAGGCGAGCAACGGGCGATGACGAAGGACCTGCAGAACCGAGACCAGGTACAGTCGAAGGGCGTCGGATAGCCGAGACTGGGGCGACGACACCGGTGTGCCGACCCCGAGGTCGAAGGGCGATGCAGAATCGAGTCCCACCACAAGGCACGAGCAAAAGCAAAATCGTAACCAGTACACCACCTTGAGCACCTCAGGTCGACAGCCGGGAAGGTTCTCCGGTGAGAACCTCAACACCGAAGGCAAGCAACCCAAGGAAAAGGTAGAGGAATACGTGGAGACCGGACAAGAGCACACCAAGAATCGTCTCCGGCACGGTCGAAGGGCGTCGGATAGCCGAGAACGTGCGACGACACCGGTGTGCCGTCGGCGAAGCCGAAGGGCGTTGTGCCGCCGAGACCAAGCACAGTCGAAGGGCGTCGGATAGCCGAGACTGGGGCGACGACACCGGTGTGTCGCCCCCGTGGTCGAAGGGCAACGCAAGCCGAGGCCACCCCGGGACATCTAGGCAGCACTGCTCGGGCCACCATGACCACAGCCTCGTCCGCAAGGTAACGAGCCAAAGGCCGGCGAGAAGACGTGAGGCGATGCCACCGACACAGGTCAAGCTCCAAGGCGATGCCTCCGGAGAGGATCAGCGACGCGAAGACGACGCCATCGCCCGACCCGGAGAGGTCCGGGTCTGAGATTTCTCCCGGAGCGTTGATAGGAGCTACACAGCTGTGTAACCCACGCAGCATCGAGACGAGCCGTCCTCACCACCTCCGCAGCAGCACGGACAAGCTGCAGAGGGCCTTTCCCATGGCAGAAGGGCAGCGGGCCGGCCCAGGCCCGCAGGACGCCCCACGGCCAGATCTGCCGGGCGAGACCTTCCGCAGCCGGAGGAATCCGGCCAGGACCAGGAGCCAGCCGCCGACCACCGACCATGGGCGCGAGGAGCAGCGACTGCTGGCGCCGAGGCGACCAGCCACCGCGGGGAAGAGCGCCGCACGGGAGCGGAGCCCAGCAGGTTGGGGAGGAGGGTTGGCGAGGACGCAGCGGGCAGGAGCGCCCTGCCGCCGCCGGCGTCGCACGGGCTTTGCCGGCGGCGCCCTCCGGCGGCGGCAGGGGGAGGACGGGATGTGGGTGGCGGCGCTGGTTGGGGCTAGGGTTCCGCCCGGGCTGCTCGGGAGGAGCAGCACGGGGGCGTTTTCTATGTGACTCCCCATAACCATCGGCTTCAACTTTTGTCAGCCAGTAATACCAAACATGAACTAGAGAAGGTAGAACAGGAAACTCATTTACTGGCGCAGCTAGCATGTAATCAATGGTGTCAAATGACATCAATAATATTTTTCTAATTCTCCTAAGAAATAGAAAAAGAATCTCTTAAGTAATGGCACCAGTGAATATAGAAGACTCTTGCTTCAACACTGTACTGGCATGAGGTATTCTGTATCAGTTGAAGGTTAATTGTACTTAGCTACATCCGATTCCATGTGTCATTTAAAATTTAATGCAAATAGACTATTACAAAATTCAGTTGACTATATTTCAGAATTGAAATAAAGAATTGTCCGATCGGTCTGGTTAAGGTAGGTAACTTCATATTTCTCCGCTTTAAGCTTCAAATCATATGTTATTCTTGAATTACCTTTACACATTCTTAAGTGGATTACATCATCAAATTGCCTTCTTTGTAGTTCGAAATAAGATCCTTTGTGGTTCAGGTGCCACATTTGAATTACCTTTTTCACATACAAATTTGACCCAGGTTTGTTTTTCTTTTCCTGTCATTTTTTCTATTGTATATTTGCATAAAAAATGTTGGATGAATTTATCCCTAAAGTATACTGCTAAATGGACCATCATTTGTATATATTCATGTGACCGTTTCAACTTTAACTTTGAGGGTATCTGATGTGTAGTAAATATGAATTGTTCATGAAACTGACATTTACCAGGGCATCATGATCCCATCTTATACATGGTTATTGTTTCCATTCAGCTATCAATATCAGGTTCCTGTGCATATAATTAAAATTTGAAGTTAATTTACATCCTTATCTTTTAAACGTTTGCTTCAGAAGTTCAGCTTTTGACATGTGCTGAGATCAAACCTCTTGCATGCTCGTGACAAGAGAAAGGATACCCAGGACACCTAAGCAGGGCAGTACACAGAAGAATAGTAAACCTTCGCTGCAAGTGTTAGCCTACTACAACCTCAGCTCCTAAATATAAAACGTTTTTGGAGTTCAAATTAAACTCCCTAAACGTCTCATATTTAGAAATGGAGGGATAAATATAAAATGATTTTGGAGTTCAAATTGAACTCCCAAAATGTCTTATATTTACGAATGGAGGGAGTACTATGCTTAATATCTGATTGTTTTTCTACCTCCGAAATATTCAGATATTAGTCTAGCTTCATATTTTAGGCACCTTAACAAATATAATTATCTAGAGCTTCATATTTGAGTCATTGTAATCCAAGACACTCATATTTTTAAAATGTATATGTGCAGTGTGAATTCTGGCAAATATAAATATCATTCTTCTATTATTATGGACGGGTGTGGAAACCGCGCCTTTATGTTATTTTTCAGGGCCACACTATAAAACCAATGCTAGAACTTAACATTGGTCTCTAATTTCTGGACTCTAGAATTTTTTTATGATATTATTTACTGTAAATTACCTTTACCACTTGTATGGAAGAGTTGGGTTTTAAAGCTGGTCTAATTGACAACAGATGTTTCCGACTATTTGACTACCCAGTTTTCAGCATGTTAGCCCATTCAAATGTTAACTGGGGGCTTATGCCATTATGTTTTGTGAACATTGGCTACATTATATAACAGGTGGGAACTTGGTAATTGAGAGCTAATCCTATAAGTAATTTTGCATGTCTGCACTGCACTCATCTTGATTATTGTTACACACATGACTATCCATACAATTATTATAGTCTAAGGAATGTACATTATTATTATTCACTAATGTCTCTTTGAAGATAAATAGACATATCATCTCACATATTTCAGTTGTGAGATCACCACACAAGTCCAAAACAAAATTGAGACCAACTTAACCCCAAAGAGTCTTACATCCCTACACTTGAAAACAAATAAATAAAATCTCCTTCTCGGCTTCATGCAACATGCTTCCGAGTTATAGACTAACATTATGGTCATGTCCATGATTCCTCAGTGCTGACGTCCCACTATTCATTTATTTATTTAATTATTTTGAACAAGGAAGGAATAACCCCAGCCCCATCTTGGTAATACAACTCATCAACTCAATTTCAGAAATATGTACCTTTGGGTTATGCAACTATATTCTCAATACAAACTATCATTGGTTATGCTCGCGCCATCTATAAATATGTACCCTTCCACTTAATGGCACAGGTTAACACCTTTTTTTATTTGATCCATATGACAATATTTTTTGACCCATTTTGTTTGCACCGAATACCATCACGCTTAGCCTCTTTTGTTGGTGTTACAGTTTTTCTGCTCATTGCATGTTAATAAGGCATGCGTGCGACGAGCAGAAAAAGGAGTGACATGGTTTTGGTGATAAGAAACTTGCTTCATCTCATTTAGGCAATTGTTAGCATGCCTCCATGTTTTCTATATGATTTGTATATCATTCAGCCAATGGAAGAAGGTATTATTCCAGAATGCAACGAAATATTGAAGGATTCTATTTCTTGTGTTCTAGGTACACTTAACAACACACAAGCATCTTTGCCCTGCTTTCAAGCAATTTACATATACACATACATGATTAGTACTTTTATAAGCACTTCCTTTGCCATCATATATTTTTTATTATGTCATTTCGAAATGTGTTATTTTATGGTCATTTTATTTACTCGATGGTACACTCAATATTATAAATAAGAATATTTGTACACCCACTTTTCAACACGGGTTTGAAGACATGTTCATAATTGAGATACTCATGTATGCAATTTTTATGTTATACACTATTCTAGATTTTAAGTTCCACCACAATATGTACACATTTTATTTATTTATACTATTAGCTTTCTTCTATATTATTGTTTATCATTCTTTTAATACGGACGGGCGTGGCAACACGTGCTTCTATGGTCTAGTCAGATTCTAGATTGGGTCCATTTTCAAATTTCACAAACCAACTCAATTTTGCACACCACCACCACCATTGTGTTCTAAACATTATTTGAATCAACTCCAACACAAAGTTTGGCAAATTTGAAAAGGAAATTCTTTCGGCCATTTTCACAAACACATGGTATGCACTTATTTGCAAAATCAACACACACTAAAACCATCTGAAATCTTGCATACACTTGGAGGCCTTGGTCATCTGCAGTACCCCTGCACCTCTCCTCTAGCTCACCATCCACTTGCACCACTGATCAACGCAGGGAGATGATCAAGCCATGCCATGCCATGAGCTCATGCCCACACCCGGCCCTCTCTCTCTCCACGCGTCGCCTGCTTGCAGCACCAGGTACCCCTCACTCTCCTGCATCTGCTCGTCCACACCATTGACCAAGACGCAGCTAGCCCTGGCCAGTACAGACCGCGCCCATGCCCACCAGTGATGCCAGGGCATGCATAGTTGCGACACACGGGCATGCCAGAGCGCGGCGTCTCCCCGTCAGCTCCGACCGCGCCTCGCCATCAGCGCCCGCCCAGCGAGTCACCATGACACCAGCGACGCTGCAGACACCTTCTCTCTCTCTTCCCCGAGCCTTGTCACCGTCGTTTCCGTCGCCGTCGTTCGCCACGGGCATGGCAGTAGACGTCAAGATCCCCGTCGCGTCTGACCGCCGTTTACTGTGCCGCCAAGCGTGTGATGACCACCAAGACATCAGGAACAGAACGGCGTCCATACCTTGCCCCTTCGCTGCTCCAAAAAGGCGTCGCCATGCTCAACCTAGCCGCGCGCCTCGGACCTCGACGCCGCTAAAAAAGGAGGCTTCCCGCGCCTAAATTCTGCACACCATTCGCCTCCTCTCTTCTTCCTGACTCTCCTCGAGCACCGCCGCTTCCCAATTCCCTCTGTAGACCACCAATCGACCGTCGGAGCTCCGCCAGTACTGCCTCAAGATCGCCGGAGATAGGAGCCGCCCCCGGAGCTGCCACTTGTACCCAGAGGACCGCCATCGTCGACAACCCCGCCGTACATCATCGTCGATCATCGCCGGACCCTGGTTAGCCCTCCGACCCCCTACCCTCGCCGCGGCCAGCACCCCCTCTCGCCGGAGACGACGATGCAGAGCACCGTCCGATCCTATTCTAATCCTGCGTCCCAGATCAAATCATACCGCTTCGGGTTTATAGAGACGCTAACATGCGGGCCACACATGTCAGGCAGCCCACGCATGAGACGCGCTGCTGGGCTGGCTTTCCCCTTTTCTCTCGTCGGCCCGTTTAGTTTTTCCCGCGCAAGCCCAATAATTCAAATGTGAATTAATCGTTTCAGTTTAAATCCAATACTGGTACTATCTTCAAATTTAAATAACTTCAAAGCTACTGAGCCAAAATTTATGAACTTTATGTTGTTGGAAAGCTTATGAAAAGCTCTAACCAACCACACTGATCTCAACCCTAGAGCTATTGTAGAATTAATGTAGCAAAAATCACAAGGCAGATACTTTTTCAGATTCAAACATTTATTAAAAATCAACCATAAATGATTTTGAGTTGATTCCAACTCTCATAAATCACATTTCATATTGTCTAATTGTTTATTCAAAAATATGACATGGTTGTTTCATGTGATCATGGGCTAGAGCCAAATAATGACTATGTGGCCATTTCTAGCCATTTCAAATTATCCAAAATTATTTCTTAAATAGTATGAGAGGTTCCCTATCATTTAAATCATGGTCCTAAGCAATTCAATATGAAGTGTTGACTTTGGTCAATAGCATCTCGTAGTGGATTACTTAGAGATATTAAATTGTTACCATGTTATTGTTAAATTGCATGAGGTGTAATACCCCATTTAAATCATTTTCCCAAATGATGTTTATGAAGTGTTGACCTTGGTCAACATGTGTTCATAGCTTATTAATTGAGGAGATTAAATCTTAACAAGATTCAATAAGAGGAAATTATTTCTCAAAGAACATAAAATAGCAACCCTAATAATTATTTCAATGAGAGGAAATTATTTTTCTTAAAAAGAAAACAAAGTCAACCAACATGTGAATAATGTTGTGATGCTAGAATAGCTTGTGTGAACCATTTGTGTGCTTAGTCTAGCCTTAAGATTTGTTTGGTGATTGTATACCTCGTATTCGTTTATAGACGCTAGTACCGAGGAGTACCAGGAGGAGGAGGTCTACTTTGAAGAAGAAGAAGAGAACTTTGACCACTCTACCACTCAAGGCAAGCTATACTCTTGCAAGTTACCTAAGTGCAAGCTCTACTTGAGCAAGGCACCCCTACCATACTACTTTGTGTTTTACTTTCCAAGTCCCAGTTTTATCTCACAAAGCTTTTACTTTGATTATCAAAGTTTCCTTTTATAGTTAACTTTGGTCTAAGTATAGAGTATTACAAGAGTATCAAACTTAGCCTAGAGAGCTAAAACTCAGTTAGCACCCCTCATGACTAGTTGCTAGTGCTAAAATTAAAATTGACTACTCTAGATGGGAGTTTGTGAATCAAATGACTTTGAAAAACCTTGGAATGATGAGTCATTCTATTGAAAGATTTTGAAGGTGAATAGGACATGAATGACTTGGTGATTTTGACAAAAACTGATGATTGTGTTCGGATGCGATACCATTCCAAATTTAGAGTACCCCCACAATACCTGATTATGGGTAGGGCTTAACTGGAAGTTTATGTACTTTAGTATGGGTTCCCTCTAAACAAGCGTCATAGGGGTTATGCCGAAAGCTACCTCCACTAAAAAAAAGAAATGACGTGAAAATGAGGCGGATGTCTAGCCCAAGCCCTGTGCAGTTCCCAGGATGGCAGATTGGCATCACTGGGAGGCCAAGCTCATGGGGGGAGGTGCCTATACTAGGAGGTGTAAATGAAAGGTTAATGGTTGATGATCCGCATACTGAGTTATGATTATTCAGGGTTATCCCTGACGGATGTAATCAAATGTTGTGGCACAAGTGTGCAACCTCTGCAGAGTGTACATCTATTCGAATAGCCGCGTCCGCGGTCATGGACAGTTGGAAAGGCCATACTGTTCCGTCATCAGAACTTTTCCATTATGACTTTTGATTTATGACTTGAATTTAAATGGTGACTTTGATTTGAATCACAACAGAGTTGTGGGAATGACACTAATGTTCCCACTTGAGTTAGGTTAGGCAAATGAAGAGTCTTTGTTTACTAAATGCTTATGAACTAAAATTAGCTTTATGCAAATAAACCTAGAGCTTAGCACCCCCTTACTAAAATTGATAGTACTTCCACTAGTATTAGGTTGCGAGTACTTTAAAGTAATCACGGCTGTGTCCCTGGCTATTCAAATGGCCAGACGATCAAGAGGAGCAACAGTATCAGAATGACGGACAGCAGGACGTCTACGACAACTAGGATTATCTCCTAACGTCAAGCGTTGCCTATGGATTAGATGGACTACTACAACTTCGCTTCCGCTATGTGTTGTGTGTGTGTTGATCCTTAGATCAACTATTATTGTAAGTGTGGATCATGTGATCTATTGTAATAAGACGACTATGGTTTGTAATGAATGATGGCTCTATGATATTCAACTATTATGTCTTGCAAAATCAATCTTCCTGGGATTGCGATGTATGGCATAATAGGCATCTGGACTCAAAAATCTGGGTGTTGACACCGGGTCACCACAGTTGGTATCAGAGCAAAGGCTTTGACCCTAGGATTAAAAACCCTTTAAAGGAGACCTATAGGTTAACTTTGGTAGTGTCTATAGGAAGTTGTCTTAGCTAAACCAAATACTTCTTATGACTTGAGATGGATATTCATTTGAGAATAATCCTGAGACACTTGAGTCAACCTTTCTTACCTATCTTTCCTAAGTAAAGTTAGTTAGCTAATCCCAAATATGGAGCATACCATTAATCCTTAGAACAACAGATGAGTAGATCACAGTTGATATACAATACATGGTAGTCCAAAGAGAGGATACAACCATAAGGAAGATATCCTATTGGAAGATGTGTACCAACACATATCATAGATAAGTAAGAGTTATCCAGACCTGTAATATGAGTAATATCAAGTAATGAAGATAGGTATATAAGGAAGATATCCTACTAGAAGGTGTATACCAAGATAAGTAATGAGTAAGTAAAATTATCTAGACATGTGAAACAACTAATAGTAAGTGATAAATATGAGTTATAAGAGGTAGTAAAGACCATGATGAGTCAATCATGGGAGGTAAGGAAGAGAGATAGGAATAAAATATGTCTACTGGCATGGTAGAGTTGTTAATCATATATGATTCACTTGAGAGTCATTATGTGATGGAGTAGAACATCATAAATATTTAGGAGGAGTACAATAAGAAGCCAAGTGTTAAACAATAGTTCAAGATTTATGTTCCAAAACCATGGCAACTGTGTCAAGTACATCAGAACCCTAGCCACATGGTAGAAACACTTGGAAGAATAGGAGCTATATTCCAATAGTTATGTGTTTTGAGTAGCAATGTTAGAACCTAGACACGCCATGTGAGGTAATCCTCAACAGAACGGAAGCTAAGTTAGAACTTCCAAAGGAAATAAGGACAACCATAACCATTCCTGACCACTTTGTTTCAAGTTTATCTCATTGCAATTGTGCAATCATGGTAAATGTTGATACAATAGTAGTATGCCATATATACGTGCTAAGTATCACGACATAAACCTATATTATGTGGTGTTGTATACTACACATCAGAGCCTGATGTATAGAGATGTCTTACTCAACTATTATATTCAGGCTTAAGATGGTGTGTATTACAAGCACAAAGCTGGATCTTCTTGAATTTTATTGGATTTTCATTGTTTGACTAGATCCATACATGAAGTTTGACTTTGATATGCAAGTGCATGTTGCTATATCAAATTCTTACTTGATGTTATAGATCTAGAGGGTAATGATATTCGTGTAAGGAAGTGATGAATTCTGAAGATTTTGAAGCCAAGATGAAGGTTCATCAGAAGAAGGAAGCAAGATTGTGGGAAGTAACCACAATATTTTGAAGAAAGTACCAATCAAAACTCATGCTTAACCTCAACAAAGGTGTACTTTAGTACGCAAGAAACATGAAGGTGAGAAATATGGTGAATATGGAGAAGTAGAAGTAGAACCATAATCATTATGGAAGAGGGAATGCATGGGAAATCACTTAGGATACTATATTCATAGTGTCAGCTAGTGGTTTTCTTGCAAAATAAACCCTAAAAGGAGGAAGATGACATATGAAACCATAGCAGATATAAGAAGACCGCAGTTGGTATAAGATCAATACTTGGAGATAAAGTAGAAGGTGTCTCATCTAGTTGACTAGAACCTACAATAAAGTCCACTCTTGGATACCAAAGAGCCACAACTGGTATACTTGATACTAATTGTTGTGAACAAATAAAATCTTGACAACCAAATAACTATAACTTATAAACATCAAGTCAAAGGATTCACGTCGGATATCCACAATTGGGTGGATACACCATAGAGATTCTTCGCGAAACCTTAGAAGAATACAAACCATGAGCTAGACCTAGACCAATATTCTAACCATGAGTCCAATGGTTGGAAGAAAAGGAGTTGAAGACCATAAGAAAACCCTGATGCGCGTAGATGACACGTCCGTTGGGAACCCCAAGAGGAAGGTGTGATGCGCACAGCAGCAAGTTTTCCCTCAGTAAGAAACCAAGGTTATCGAACCAGTAGGAGTCAAGAAGCACGTTGAAGGTTGATGGCGGCGGGATGTAGTGCGGCGCAACACCAGGGATTCCGGCGCCAACGTGGAACCTCGCACAACACAACCAAAGTACTTTGCCCCAACGAAACAAATGAGGTTGTCAATCTCACCGGCTTGCTGTAACAAAGGATTAGATGTATAGTGTGGATGATGATTGTTTGCGTAGAAAACAGTAGAACAAGTATTGCAGTAGATTGTATTCGATGTAAAAGAATGGACCGGGGTCCACAGCTCACTAGAGGTGTCTCTCCCATAAGATAAATAGCATGTTGGGTGAACAAATTACAGCTTGGGCAATTGACAAATAGAGAGGGCATGACCATGCACATACATGATATGATGAGTATTGTGAGATTTAATTGGGCATTACGACAAAGTACATAGACCGCTCTCCAAGCATGCATCTATGCCTAAAAAGTCCACCTTCGAGTTATCATCCGAACCCTTCCAGCATTAAGTTGCAAACAACAGACAATTGCATTAAGTATGGTGCGCAATGTAATCAATAACTACATCCTCGGACATAGCATCAATGTTTTATCCCTAGTGGCAACAAGACATCCACAACCTTAGAACTTTCGTCACATCGTCCTGCATTTAATGGAGGCATGAACCCACTATCGAGCATAAATACTCCCTCTTGGAGTTAAGAGTAAAAACTTGGCCGAGCCTCTACTAATAACGGAGAGCATGCAAGATCATAAACAACACATAGGTAATAGATTGATAATCAACATAACATAGTATTCTCTATCCATCGGATCCCAACAAACACAACATATAGCATTACGGATAGATGATCTTGATCATGTTAGGCAGCTCACAAGATCCGACAATGAAGCACATAAGGAGAAGATGACCATCTAGCTACCGCTATGGACCCATAGTCCAGGGGTGAACTACTCACTCATCACTCCGGGAGGCGACCATGGCGGTGAAGAGTCCTCCGGGAGATGATTCCCCTCTCCGGCAGGGTGCCGGAGGCGATCTCCTGAATCCCCCGAGATGGGATTGGCGGCGGCGGCGTCTCTGGAAGGTTTTCCGTATCGTGGCTCTCGGTACCGGGGGTTTCGCAACGAAGACTATATGTAGGCGGAAGGGCAGGTAAAGGGGCGTCACGAGGGGCCCACACAACAGGGCCGCGCGGCCAGGGCTTGGCCGCGCCGCCCTGGTGTCTGGCCACCTCGTGGCCCCACTTCGTAAGTCCTCTGGTCTTCTGGAAGCTTCGTGGAAAAATAGGCCCCTGGGTGTTGATTTCGTCCAATTCCGAGAATATTTCCTTACTAGGATTTCTGAAACCAAAAACAGCTAGAACAAAGAATTGGCTCTTCGGCATCTTGTTAATAGGTTAGTGCCGGAAAATGCATAAATATGACATAAAGTATGCATAAAACATGTAGATATCATCAATAATGTGGCATGGAACATAAGAAATTATCGATACGTCGGAGACGTATCAGCATCCCCAAGCTTAGTTCTCGCTCGTCCCGAGCAGTGTAAACGATAACAAAGATAATTTCTGGAGTGACATGCCATCATAACCTTGATCATACTATTGTAAGCATATGTAATGAATGCAGCGATCAAAAAAATGGTAATGACATGAGTAAACAAATGAATCATAAGGCAAAGACTTTTCATGAATAGTACTTTCAAGACAAGCATCAATAAGTCTTGCATAAGAGTTAACTCATAAAGCAATAAATCAAAGTAAAGGTATTGAAGCAACACAAAGGAAGATTAAGTTTCAGCGGTTGCTTTCAACTTATAACATGTATATCTCATGGATATTGTCAATGTAAAGTAATATAACAAGTGCAATATGCAAGTATGTAGGAATCAATGCACAGCTCACACAAGTGTTTGCTTCTTGAGGTGGAGAGAGATAGGTGAACTGACTCAACATAAAAGTAAAAGAAAGGCCCTTCGCAGAGGGAAGCATTGATTACTATATTTGTGCTAGAGCTTTGATTTTGAAAACAAGAAACAATTTTGTCAACGGTAGTAATAAAGCATATGTGTTATGTAAATTATATCTTACAAGTTGCAAGCCTCATGCATAGTATACTAATAGTGCCCGCACCTTGTCCTAATTAGCTTGGATTACCGGGATTGTCATCGCAATACACATGTTTTAACCAAGTGTCGCAAAGGGGTACCTCTATGCCGCCTGTACAAAGGTCTAAGGAGAAAGCTCGCATTGGATTTCTCGCTTTTGATTATTCTCAACTTAGACATCCATACCGGGACAACATAGACAACAGATAATGGACTCCTCTTTAATGCATAAGCAATTAGCAACAATTAATGTTCTCATATGAGATTGAGGATATTTGTCCAAAACTGAAACTTCCACCATGGATCATGGCTTTAGTTAGCGGCCCAATGTTCTTCTCTAACATTATGCATGCTCTAACCATTAAATGAGTGGTAAATCTCCCTTACTTCGGACAAGACGAACATGCATAGCAACTCACATGATATTCAACAAAGAGTAGTTGATGGCGTCCCCAGGAACTTGGTTATCGCACAACAAGCAACTTAATAAGAGATAAAGTGCATAAGTACATATTCAATACCACAATAGTTTTTAAGCTATTTGTCCCATGAGCTATATATTGCAAAGGTAAAGAATGGAAATTTTTAAGGTAGCACTCAAGCAATTTACTTTGTAATGGCGGAGAAATACCATGTAGTAGGTAGGTATGGTGGACACAAATGGCATGGTGGTTGGCTCAAGGATTTTGGATGCATGAGAAGTATTCCCTCTCGATACAAGTTTTAGGCTAGCAAGGTTATTTGAAACAAACACAAGGATGAACCGGTGTAGCAAAACTCACATAAAAGACATATTGTAAACATTATAAGACTCTACACTGTCTTCCTTGTTGTTCAAACTCAATACTAGAAATTATCTAGACTTTAGAGAGACCAAATATGCAAACCAAATTTTAGCAAGCTCTATGTGTTTCTTCATTAATAGGTGCAAAGTGTATGATGCAAGAGCTTAAACATGAGCACAACAATTGCCAAGTATCAAATTATTCAAGACATTTTAGAATTACTACATGTAGCATTTCCCGATTCCAACCATATAACAATTTAACGAAGAAGATTCAACCTTCGCCATGAATACTATGAGTAAAGCCTAAGGACATATTTGTCCATATGAAACAACGGAGCGTGTCTCTCTCCCACACAATGAATGCTAGGATCCATTTTATTCAAACAAAAACAAACCGACGCTCCAAGCAAAGCACATAAGATGTGATGGAATAAAAATATAGTTTCGTGGGAGGAACCTGATAATGTTGTCGATGAAGAAGGGGATGCCTTGGGCATCCCCAAGCTTAGACGCTTGAGTCTTCTTGAAATATGCAGGTGTGAACCACCGGGGCATCCCCAAGCTTAGAGCTTTCACTCTCCTTGATCATATTGTATCATCCTCCTCTCTTGATCCTTGAAAACTTCCTCCACACCAAACTCAAAACAACTCATTAGAGGGTTAGTGCACAATTAAAATTTACATGTTCAGAGGTGACATAATCATTCTTAACACTTCTGGACATTGCACAAAGCTACTGAAAGTCAATGGAATAGAAAAATCCATCAAGCATATCAAAACAGGCAATGCGAAATAAAAGGCAGAATCTGTCAAAACAGAACAGTTCGTAAAGAAGAATTTTATTGAGGCACCAGACTTGCTCAGATGAAAATGCTCAAATTGAATGAAAGTTGCGTACATATCTGAGGATCACTCACGTAAATTGGCATAATTTTCTGAGTTACCTACAGAGAATTAGGCCCAGATTCGTGACAGCAAAGAAATCTGTTTCTGCGCAGTAATCCAAATCTAGTATGAACCTTACTATCAACGACTTTACTTGGCACAACAATGCACAAAACTAAGATAAGGGGAGGTTGCTACAGTAGTAAACAACTTACAAGACTCAAATATAAAAGAAAGTGCAGAAGTAAAATAATGGGTTGTCTCCCATAAGCGCTTTTCTTTAACGCCTTTCAGCTAGGCGCAGAAAGTGTATATCAAGTGTTATCAAGAGATGATGCATCAACATTACCTTGGGCTTTACCCTTACCTTTCTTGTTCTTTTTCTTACTCTTTGATTTAGGGAATATATGTCTACCCCCGGGTGTAGAGGTGAATTTTAGGGTGCCTTCTCCCATATCTATGACTGGCTCCCAATAGTTTCAAGCAGGGATCTTCCGAGTGTGATTTGTCCTGTTCCCGCACATTCAATAACAAGATAATCAATGGATATTGTTCTCCCAAGAACGGTTGTATGCACACCCGCAGCTATTCCTTTAGGAATTATAACAGAGTTATCAATAAGAGTTATTCCTTCTCCCCCTTCAACGAATCCCCAAAGTTTCAAAGATTCATGAATACTCTTAGGCATTAGGCAAAATTCAGACATAATATCACAATTGGCATGAAGAGTTTGGTCACCGATAACAATTTTAATAGTAGGATCCCATAATGAAGGTTCGAGTTCACTAAAACTTGATCAAGACGAGCTTACGAACATATCTATAATTTTCATTCAAGCGAGATGCACTTGTCTCAAGAGTGTTTAATCTATTATAAATGCTAATAAGGGCTGAGTCAAAGTTATTAGCTGAATCATGTGATGCAACCAACTTCTTTATGGCATTAAAAGCTTGATCCCATTGCAATGAAGGAAATCTCCTCCCACTACAGCATCCAAGGCATATCTATAGCGAATCATAAGACCAAAATAAAAATTACTAAGGAGCAAACTTAGAGTCATTTGAGGTTCAACTTTTACGATAAGAAGTAAAAATTCTAGACCAAGCATCTTTAAAACTCTCCTCATCCCCTTGTTTAAAAGTGAAGACTAATTCCTCAGGTGAAGAAGTAACAGGTGCAGAGCTAGACATGGTAACAAAAGTAAAATGCAAGTAACTAATTTTTGTGTGTTTTTGATATAGTGCAGCAAACAAGAAAGTAAATAAAATAAAGCAAGACAAAAACAAAGTAAAGAGATTGGATTGTGGAGACTCCCCTTCCAGCGTGTCTTGATCTCCCCGGCAACGGCGCCAGAAAACAGTCTTGATGCGCGTAGATGACACGTCCGTTGGGAACCCCAAGAGGAGAGTGTGATGCGCACAGCAACAAGTTTTCCCTCAGTAAGAAACCAAGGTTATCGAACCAGTAGGAGTCAAGAAGCACGTTGAAGGTTGATGGCGGCGGGATGTAGTGCGGCGCAACACCAGGGATTCCGGCGCCAACGTGGAACCCGCACAACACAACCAAAGTACTTTGCCCCAACGAAATAGTGAGGTTGTCAATCTCACCGGCTTGCTGTAACAAAGGATTAGATGTATAGTGTGGATGATGATTGTTTGCAGAAAACAGTAGAACACGTATTGCAGTAGATTGTATTCGATGTAAAAGAATGGACCGGGGTCCACAGTTCACTAGAGGTGTCTCTCCCATAAGATAAATAGCATGTTGGGTGAACAGATTACAGTTGGGCAATTGACAAATAGAGAGGGCATGACCATGCACATACATGATATGATGAGTATTGTGAGATTTGATTGGGCATTACGACAAAGTACATAGACCGCTATCCAGCATGCATCTATGCCTAAAAAGTCCACCTTCTGGTTATCATCCGAACCCCTTCCAGTATTAAGTTGCAAACAACAGACAATTGCAATAAGTATGGTGCGTAATGTAATCAATAACTACATCCTCGGACATAGCATCAATGTTTTATCCCTAGTGGCAACCACATCCACAACCTTAGAACTTTCTGTCACTGTCCCAGATTTAATGGAGGCATGAACCCACTATCGAGCATAAATACTCCCTCTTGGAGTTAAGAGTAAAAACTTGGCCGCAGCCTCTACTAATAACGGAGAGCATGCAAGATCATAAACAACACATAGGTAATAGATTGATAATCAACATAACATAGTATTCTCTATCCATCGGATCCCAACAAACACAACATATAGCATTACGGATAGATGATCTTGATCATGTTAGGCAGCTCACATGATCCGACAATGAAGCACATAAGGAGAAGACGACCATCTAGCTACTGCTATGGACCCATAGTCCAGGGGTGAACTACTCACTCATCACTCCGGAGGCGACCATGGCGGTGAAGAGTCCTCCGAGAGATGATTCCCCTCTCCGGCAGGGTGCCGGAGGCGATCTCCTGAATCCCCCGAGATGGGATTGGCGGCGGCGGCGTCTCGCGGAAGGTTTTCCGTATCGTGGCTCTCGGCACTCGGGGTTTCGCGACGAAGACTATATGTAGGCGGAAGGGCGGTAAAGGGGCATCACGAGGGGCCCACACAACGGGCCGCGCGCCAGGGCTTGGGCCGCGCCGCCTCGGTGTCCGGCCACCTCGTGGCCCCACTTCGTAAGTACTCCGGTCTTCTCGGAAGCTTCGTGGAAAAATAGGCCCCGGGCGTTGATTTCGTCCAATTCCGAGAATATTTCCTTACTAGGATTTCCGAAACCAAAAACAGCGGTAAAACAACGAATCGGCTCTTCGGCATCTTGTTAATAGGTTAGTGCCGGAAAATGCATAAATATGAAATAAAGTATGCATAAAACATGTAGATATCATCAATAATGTGGCATGGAACATAAGAAATTATCGATACGTCGGAGACGTATCAAACCCCAAGGGGGAGAGTAAAGATTGAGCTGGATGTACCAGGACTCAATATTTTGAGCAAGATATAAGAACAAGGTCTGAACTGAGAGGAAGTTCGATCTTATTTTCATAAGATTGTTGGACACTACTTGCAGAAAGATGTCAGACCGGAAGCCGAGGTTTATACCTCGAGAAAGCAAGAATTGGACTATAACTTGAGCAAGTGAGTCATACCTATTCAGAAGTATGAAAGCTCAAGTAAGTCAAGGATAAAGAAGTTGGATGAAGGAAATATAGGAGACCAAATAAAGCTCAAAAAAGTCAAAGACCGAAGGAGTTTGACCATACAAGAACCAAATACTAATCGAAAGATTCCTTTCATGGAACCTAAATAAACCAAAATAGTTATAGGTAGCAATCATAATCCATGATTGGATGGATGAAGTGAGTCTAATCCATTCTTAGGGAAATAAACCGTCAAGACCATTCCATGTTAAGTACCTTACTAAGTACCATTATTGTAATTTTGGTAGTAAGGGAAAATAAAGACCTATTTTTGAAGGAGATATGCCCTAGAGGCAATAATAAAGTGGTTATTATTTATATCTTTATGTTTATGATAAATGTTTATATATCATGCTAGAATTGTATTAACCGAAACATTAGTACATGTGTGATATGTAGACAAACAAGAAGTCCCTAGTATGCCTCTTAAACTAGCTTGTTGATTAATGGATGATTAGTTTCATAATCATGAACATTGGATGTTATTAATAACAAGGTTATATCATTGTATGAATGATGTAATGGACACACCCAATTAAGCGTAGCATAAGATCACGTCATTAAGTTATTTGCTATAAGCTTTCGATACATAGTTACCTAGTCCTTATGACCATGAGATCATGTAAATCACTTATACCGGAAAGGTACTTTGATTACATCAAACGCCACTGCGTAAATGGGTGGTTATAAAGGTGGGATTAAGTATCCGGAAAGTATGAGTTGAGGCATATGGATCAATAGTGGGATTTGTCCATCCCGATGACGGATAGATATACTCGGGCCCTCTCGGTGGAATGTCGTCTAATGTCTTGCAAGCATATGAATAAGTTCATAAGAGACCACATACCACGGTACGAGTAAAGAGTACTTGTCGGGAGACGAGGTTGAACAAGGTATAGTGTGATACCGATGATCAAACCTCGGACAAGTAAAATATCGCGTGACAAAGGGAATTGGTATCGTATGTGAATGGTTCATTCGATCACTAAAGTCATCGTTGAATATGTGGGAGCCATTATGGATCTCCAGATCCCGCTATTGGTTATTGGTCGGAGTAAGTACTCAACCATGTCCGCATAGTTCACGAACCGTAGGGTGACACACTTAAAGTTGGATGTTGAAATGGTAGAACTTGAATATGGAATGGAGTTCGAATATTTGTTCGGAGTCCCGGATGAGATCCCGGACATCACGAGGAGTTCGGAATGGTCCGGAGAATAAGATTCATATATAGGATGTCATTTTATGTGTATTAAAATGATTCGGAAGGTTCTATGGAAGGTTCTAGAAGGTTCTAGAAAAGTCCGGAAGAAACCACCAAGGAAGGTGGAGTCCACATGGGACTCCACCTCCATGGCCGGCCAGCCCTAGATGGGGTGGAGTCCCAAGTGGACTCCACCATAGGGGCCGGCCACCCCCTATGGGAAGTGGAAATCCCACCTTTGGGTGGGAGTCCTAGTTGGGCTAGGTTTCCCACCATATGGAAGGTTTTGGGTTCGGGTCTTATTCGGAGACTTGTAGTCCAACACTTGGGGCTTCCACCTATATAAAGAGGAGCCAAGGGGAGGGGCCGGCCACACCAAAGCCACCACCTTGGCCGCCCCCTTTAGTGGCCGGCCACCCCTCTCCCCAAACCCTAGCGGCCTCTCTCCTCCACCACGTCCCGCACGCTTAGCGAAGCTCCGCCGGACTTCTTCACCGCCACCGACACCACGCCGTCGTGCTGTCGGATTCAAGAGGAGCTACTACTTCCGCTGCCCGCTGGAACGGGAGGTGGACGTCGTCTTCATCAACAACCGAACGTGTGACCGAGTACGGAGGTGCTGCCCGTTCGTGGCGCCGGAACCGATCGTGATCAAGATCTTCTACGCGCTTTTGCAAGCGGCAAGTGAACGTCTACCGCAGCAACAAGAGCCTCCTCTTGTAGGCTTTGGAATCTCTTCAAGGGTGAGACTCGATAATCCCCTCGTTGCTACCGTCTTCTAGATTGCATCTTGGCTTGGATTTCGTGTTCGCGGTAGGAAAATTTTTGTTTTCTATGCAACGTTATCCTACGAGTGGTATCGGAGCCGTGTCTATGCATAGATGGTTGCACGAGTAGAACACAATGGTTTGTGGGCGTTGATGCTCTTGTTATCTTTAGTTGAGTACTTTGCATCTTTGTGGCATAGTGGGATGAAGCGGCTCGGGCTAACTTTACATGACCGCGTTCATGAGATTTGCTCCACGCTCGACATGCAACTTGTATTGCATAAGTGGCTTTGCGGGTGTCTCGTCTCTCCTACTATAGTGAAGATTCAATTTACTCTTCTATTGACAACACTAGTATCACCGTTGTGGTTCATGTTCGTAGGTAGATTGGATCTTACTCGAAAACCCTAAACCACGTAAAATATGCAAACCAAATTAGAGAACGTCTAACTTGTTTTTGCAGGGTTTGGTGATGTGATATGGCCATAATGTGATGATGAATATGTATGAGATGATCATTATTGTATTGTGGCAACCGGCGGAGCCTTATGGTTGTCTTTAAATTTCATGTTGAGTAGTATTTCAAAGTAGTTGTAATAGTTGCTACATGGAGGACAATCATGAAGACGGCGCCATTGACCTTGGTGCTTCGCCGACGATGATGGAGATCATACCCGAAGATGATGGAGATCATGTCCGTGCTTTGGAGATGAAGATCAAAGGCGCAAAGACAAAAGGGCCATATCATATCACATATGAACTGCATGTGATGTTAATCCTTTTATGCATCTTATTTTGCTTAGATCGCGACGGTAGCATTATAAGATGATCCCTCACTAAAATCTCAAGATAATAAAGTGTTCATCCTTAGAAGCACCGTTATCAAGTCTTATCGTTTCGAAGCATCTCGTGATGATCGGGTGTGATAGATTCGATAAGTACATACAACGGGTGCAAGACAGTTTTGCACATGCG